>NC_059274.1:1890000-2000000 GCF_017591435.1 Portunus trituberculatus
TACTGAAACTGAGAGAGGTAATGTCTATGCTCAGTTGAACAAACCTGAACACTGGCAACATGCACTTCCACCTGCCCCAGCGATCGCTCTCATTACTGTGCGCCTTTCAGCTACCCGCTACCACTCGTCGTGTACCTGCAGGTGTGTAGCAGCAAACACACAGCAAAGTAGATAGAGGCTTGTAGGGATGCAGGCTTAACAGAATGCGTGGTTCCTTTCAATAGCTGAGGCTCGAAATGTTTTTTTTTTGTGGTTCACTTGTGGTTTCTTGTCAAATTTTTTTTTTCGTGCGTGTAGTGATGGTCTCATTGTGTGTGTGTGTGTGTGTGTGTGTGTGTGTGTGTGTGTGTGTGTGTGATTTTTTTTTATTTTCCTGTATTCTGAAGTTCCTTCCTTTTTTTTTTCTTATAAAACACGGTTTCCTTTTTCCTTCCTTTTCTCCTTCCGTTCCTTTCCTTTCCTTTCCTTTCCTTTCCTTTCCTTCTTTTCCCTTCTTATGTTGTCAACTATTATTACCAAGAGAGTCTCCAAGCGCACGGGTTCGAATCCTGTCCACGGTCCGAGTGAAGGTTGGGTTTCCTCACTCGGGGCAACGGTTTAGTGGGTGGGCTTTGAGATAGGATTTGCCCTAAAAAGTACTCCCCTTTAGCCCATAAATTCCCATGAAAAGGCCACATGGTATAAGGAAAAAGAAAAAAAATAAAACCATACGAAACCTCACACGTACATTCATCATAAACATCACCATCAACATTCCTCGTGACTAATTTTCCAAGCTGCGTGGGGAAACAAGTCGCGCGTCACAACACACGAGTAGTAGTGTATCCAAGACCGGGTTTGGCGTCACTGTTCCCTTGTCGTGTGCATTCCTCTTAACGCTGCCAGTCCATGAGAAGCTTTGTTTGCTATGGAGTAGAAATTCCTGTTGATTTCGTGATGGTGTTCTGGGTTAAGTGCGCCGAATTGCACGCACCACAACGCCACACGCAACAAAACAATAACCGGAGCTAGAGTTTTACGTGCACGTGTGTGTGTGTGTGTGTGTGTGTGTGTGTGTGTGTGTGTGTGTGTGTGTGTGTGTGTGTGTGTGTGTGTTACTATATTTAATCGACGGTGCATTTGTCATTCAAAGTCATTTATGTTCGTGTGTGTGTGAATGTTCAATCAAAGGCTAAAAATAAGTGAAGTAGGGAAGAAAACGTGTCTGTTTTTTTGTGAATGTTCAATCGAGAGGTGCTAATAAGAGAGGTAGGGAAGAAAATATTTTTTGTAAGTTTGGGAAGAAAATATACTTTTTTCTATCTCTCTTTTCCTCTGTATAAATTTTCCTGTTAAGTGTCACGGGTGCTAGTCACGAGTGTCACGGGTGCTAGTCACGATACTACACACAACACAATCGTGGTCGTAAATTCCTCGCAAGCAAGCCATTGTTCTCATAAAATCCACTCACATTGCATCATTCATATGTTTTCCATGGAACTGAAGAATAATAATTGATGCGAACATTCTTTACTACATTGCTGTTTCAGTCTCATCATGTCACTCGTTAATTTTATACTTTTAAGTTTAGGGAATGATTCCTTCTATGGGCATCTTTTTTTTTTTTTTTTTTTACCTACATCACCTACTGACTTTGCTAGAGTGCTTACGTAAAAATGTCTTTAAAATAACCAAGGCTTTCTTCTTCCTCTCACTCCTATTCTATCCAACTTTCAAATGCAAGAATTAACCAGTACTCCCAATCATTCATACCTTTCTCTGGTAAGGCGGTGGCGTAGTGGATAAGGTGGTGAGCATGGGATCGGGCAGAAGTCCACGCGTAGGTTTGAATCCCCACCACATACCGCTTTGAAGCTATGCCATTTGTCGAGTGGTTTAAAGTTACCTACATCTCACCATGATACCCAGGTTCTGGTTACACCAAAGATGCGCTTGGATGGTGATATCGGCCGTAATATAGGTACCACTATAAATGAAATTGCCTGCGCCACTAATGGGCGGGAGCTTAACAGCGCTTCCCACATATACTTTTCAAGTATGCCTACAGACGCTATAGGCCATGAAAAAAAAACCTCTGGAACTCTCTACCTGCCTGTTTCTGTATTTCCAACTTCCGATGACTTGATTCAATTTAGGAGGGAAGTTTCAAGACATTTGTCTCTATGTTTTGGCTAACTCTATCAGATCTGAAAGGGTGCTGGCAACTAAGTGGGCCTTTTTTTTTTCATTTTTGTTCCCCCTGGTCTGCTTTCCCCTCTTACATAAAAAAATAAGAAAAAAAAGTACCAACTGCCTTCTAGATATTACATAAGCATTATCTTCACACTAACTAAGTATCTAATACTTCCTAAAATAACATCAACAGTCTCCTCACTAACCACGTAACATCTCCATTACAAAACTTAATCCCTTCAGTACCGTGACGCGTTTCCATATTCGCTCTCCTTACTATTTGGTCATTTTACACAACTTCAGAAACTCATATGGTGGGATTGAAATAGTGAAGACTGTGGCCACTAATCTTCTGACGTCCATAGACCCTTCCTAATGTCAATAAGATCGCCTAATCACATCATTCAATCTCATTCTATCTTTTCAATATCCTACATCTAATATCTCTTACATCACGTTCTCTTACTATTTAATTCATCACATGTTTGCGATATATTTGTTTTCATTTTCCTGTCTCATCATCTCGTGTCCTTTTCTTTCTTTGGTGACTCCCTCGTGGTAAAAAAATGCATCCCAGTACTGAAGGGGTTAAATGAGCTTTCAAACTAACCACGCTGCTATTGCTCTTAGAAATTACATATAAATTCCCACTAACCGTGTACCAGTTGCGTCATCAAAGATTAAGTCGTCTTTGCATTAACCACTCAGGAATTCCTTATAAAAACTACCAGACACCTCCCTTCTTATGTGCTTACTAGATAAACACACCTTATAATTATCATCCAGTGAGACGCAATGCTTTCAATACGAGCGCCAAAGTGTTCAGTGTTTGCTTTGAAGTTAAGGATTTTCTACTATGATGCTTTGAGGGAATCTGCCAAGGTGTTCGGCGTTTTCTTTGAAGTTAACCTCGTCTGTACCATGACACGTTTTAATATTTATTCTGCTTACTATTTGGCGATTTTATACAGCTGCAGAAACTTATGTGGGGATTAAAACAATGAACACTCTAACTATTAATCTTCTCACCTCCATAGACCCTTCCTAATGTAAATAAAATCATCTAATTATAACCAAAACTCATCAAAAAATGCGTCCCAGTACTGAAGGGGCTAAGGATTATCTATGATACTTTGTTATATCTTCGTATTTTCAAGCGGGCGACCTTGTGTGTTTAGAGTACGTAGTTAATGCACCGTGAACTAAATAAGGAAAGTACAGTGACGTTGAGTAGCGTTGACGTGAATCCTCAAGGCGAGATAGGGAGCTAAAGTGAGGAGGCGTGGTGTCTGTCAGTCTGATTATCTTCCCTTCAACGCTTCATTAATTTGCGTGTGCCGTTTCACCCGTCTTCCTTCTTGTATGCCACGCTAATGATCCTGCAGTGGACGTACCGATCCTGCTCACTGGCCGTCTGATCCACTGCTTCCTAAGACGAGGCGATGTGGATTGGAGGGATCAAGGTGGATTTAAAAGAATACGTTGAACGAGAGAGCGGTGATGCAAAGACGGTGGGGATGATTCGAGTAAGGGTTAGGATCTCTCTCTCTTTCTCTCTCTCTCTCTTTGCGTAACGTACATTTTTTCTTCAAGTTCATCAGAGTTTTGCGGTGTAGTTTTATTTAAAGAGGAGTCAGAAGTGAGCTCTGTAAACTGACGGTCTCGGTGACAACTTACATTTTGCCAAACGTCATAATCAAAAGTCTTGCGTATCATAGTAAGTTGTTTGTGTATCGCTGCCTTGACAGATATACAACAGTGTGGGAGATGACAAGTTATGATTCTTTTTGTTTAGTTTATCTTTATTTTAGTTCTTGAGAGTTCTAAGTTACGATTAACAGCTTCAGGATGTCATAGGGACTTCTTTAACCCCTTCAGTACAGGGACGCGTTTTTACCTTTGAGTTTTGGGGTATGATTAGACGATCTTATTTACATTAGGAAGAGTCAAAAGATTAGTGGCCAGAATCTTCACTATTTTAATCTCCACATAAGTTTTCTGAAGCTGTATAAAATCACCAAACAGTAACCAGAACAAATATGAAAACATGTCAAGGTACTGAAGGGGTTAATTACCGGTCACAGAGATCATTACTCGAATTCCCTCAGGTGTTTTTTTCCTGCCGATGGTGGAGTCGTTGTTAAAGTGTCATAGAAATTGTATTTATATCTTTGAATGATTCGATAATTATAGTAAAAATCTTATTAATATCTTTGAATGCCCCAATAAGTAACTCCAGCTTGTTAAATATAGACGCGGCAGGACACCCAAACCTTTCATATCAACTTTAGTAATTAACCAACGTCACATTCACCTAATCCCAAGCAGAAACTAACAGAATCTACATTAACATGCAAAAAGCTACACCATTGGATCAGCTCACTGCAGCAACACCGCCCTCTCCAACGTTCCCTGTCTTGTGCCTTCTTTTCCATTCCCCAGAGCAACGTTACACGCATCAAACACAGCAGAAGTCACTGTGCTTATATCGATACTGTTTCCAAAAGTTACGTCACAGGATCCGTGCACTACAGCCTCGTCGCTCTCTCCAGCATTTTCCGCCTTGTGCCTTCATCCTATTTCTTAGACCAACGTTATATCAAACAGTACAAACATCACTTACATTGCGTTTATGAAGTTACGTCACTGTATACGCACGCTGCAGCTTCACCACTCTCCCCAGCATTCCCCGTCTCCTGCGTTCCCTTCTATTCCTGAGACCTGTTTTCCAGCTATCCTCTCCAACCCACCGTCTCCTCCCTCCGTCCCACAGTCCCCACACAAGGCAGCCAGCACAAGGCCGCCAGCCAGCCATTCACGCCTCGCTGCATAACCCCTCCAACAGTGCCTTAGACTCTTGGGTTCAACAGGAAATAGTTACGTAGTGTTCTTCCCTTTCATGTACCAGTGTGTGTGTGTGTGTGTGTGTGTGTGTGTGTGTGTGTGTGTGTGTGTGTGTGTGTGTGTGTGTTTCACTGTTTGATCTGCTGCAGTCTCTGACGAGACAGCCAGACGTTACGCTACGGAACGAGCTCAGAGCTCATTATTTCCGATCTTCGGATAGGCCTGAGACCAGGCACACACCACACACCAGGACAACAAGGTCACAAGTTCTCGATTTACATCCCGTACCTACTCACTGCTAGGTGAACAGGGGCTACACGTGAAAGGAGACATTCCCAAATGTGTGTGTGATGGTGCAGTGCTTTGCCTTTGAACAGTGGAGCCGTCGCATCTTGATCTGTTTAATCTCGTTTACTTTTAACAGGCTGTAGTGGAAGTTAGTGGGCCTTTTAAGGATGGTTCTGTGATTCTAGTGGTAGATTAATAAGAGCGCTACACTATCAGCTAGGGAAACACCAAATGGGACCCGTGCTGCCTCAATAGACTACAGTGAAGGCTAGTGAGTGTTATTGGGGTCTTTTTGATTCCAGTGATAGTCTAATAAAGGTTCTACACTATCAGCAAAGGAAACGCCAATGAAAACGCATACAAGGATCTCTGTAGCCTTTGAAAACTGTACGATAAACTTTTAAAAATACAGTCTCCTTTTATAGCTTTAAGTAGACATGAAGGACACACACACACACACACACACACACACACACACACACACACACACACACACACACACACACACACACAGACAGTCATTGTTAGCTTCAATACGTGATGCACCCATCCTTCACTGGCAACGTGCAGTCAGTCACCATAGGGGTCTGGTTTAGTGTGAGGACCATGGGTACGTACAAAAGTAATAACCTGAATCTGAGCTGTTTTGAGTCCATCCCTCTATACCCGCTCTTCTGCCGCCGCCTCTGCGCTATCTCGGGAACACTGTTACCATGAAAAAACAACACAAAAAAGACAACATATTTTAACCAGTCACACAAGACGGGTGGCATGCTTGTTTTTATCAAGCACTTCCAGGAACTGAGTGTAAAGAAACTTCTGGTTTGCTTCGCCAGGTAAAAATAAAAGGGTAAAATATTCACCACATTCTCACACATACACAAGCAGTATTTTTGAATTATTTGCATGGACTGATCTTGAAGGTAACGTTGTTTTGCCAGATTTAGATAAAGGGATACATGTCCAACTTATCTATGAGCATAACTGAACACGCGCAGATGGACGTGGTGGAGAGTGGCGGGATGGATAAAAAGCAAACCCTCGGGAGCGGATGTTTGTCGTTTTGGAACTGAGGAGGACGAGTGGAAGTATGGGTGTCGCCTGATTTACCGTCGCTCTACTCTCTCTCTCTCTCTCTCTCTCTCTCTCTCTCAGGCATTTTCACATACAGAAGGGACATGAGCAAGGCAAGTGCTTCAGTTCATTAGGTGGTTGAAAGCTGTAACATCGGATCGTCTTTTGTTTCATAATGTTCTAAATTTCGAAGCGTCACTCATTCTTTTTTCTACTAGTGTTGTGCTGGCTACTACTACCACTGCTTCTACTACTACTACTACTATTACTACTACTACTACTTGGGTAAATACTCGTTAATCCTGGTGTAGATATGCTTTAAAGGCTTTTGTTACCTCATTATTTTGTGTTTGGGATGTTCATGAAAACCCGGAGGAGGAAAAAAGAGACAAAAATACAATGTTCTGGTGGTTACCTAAGCTGGCGGAGTCGACGTTACACAACCCGCTCAAAATCTCTGGATGGCGGGCACCCACTTGGCGGTGTCTGGCATCTACGAATCAGTTTGGTTCATTTCTGTTTGCCGCCTGTGCAAGAACAACACGCGTGTCATCGGTCCCAAGCGTGACGGATTGCTGTCTGTCTATCACCACTTCGGGATATATAACTAGTGTTTCTTGATGTGTCTTGCTGTGTTGTGCTCTTCATACATAAGGTAAGCCTCTCGGAACCCATTGCTACAAGCCGCCCCCCATTAGCCACCCCCTGTAGTGCCCATAAATCTCACTTGTATAGGCTTACGTATGTCTCGCGTCTTTCATCTTTTAAAAGGCTAAGTGAAATATTGGTGGTTTTTCTGTCGACGCATCTAAAAGACAGCGAGACAAGTGTATAAAGTGGTTCAGGTTCTCGTCTTGCGGTGATTGCGTGTTCTTTAGTCTATTATACGTGTTCCTCCTCACATCCTTGTCCTGATAAGGTCTATATTTCTAGAACAAAGCAGGGGAGCGAGGTCTGTTGCGGGGGAGTTGTGTGGTCTGTCTGGCTTAACTCTTGTGCCTGTTCTATCCGCGACACTCCGAGGGTTAGGGAAAGAAATGGTCAGCATTTTGACATCCAAATTTTGAAAAGATAATGCACATCACACACACACACACACACACACACACACACACACACACACACACACACCGCGTAGTGTAGTGGTTAGCACGCTCGACTCACAATCGAGAGGGCCGGGTTCGAGTCACGGGAAGCGGCGAGGCAAATGGGCAAGCCTCTTAATGTGTGGCCCCTGTTCACCTAGCAGTAAATAGGTACGGGATGTAACTCGAGGGGTTGTGGCCTCGCTTTCCCGGTATGTGGAGTGTGTTGTGGTGTCAGTCCTACCCGAAGATCGGTCTATGAGCTCTGAGCTCGCTCCGTAATGGGGAAGACTGGCTGGGTGACCAACAGGCGACCGAGGTGAATTACACACACACACACACACACACACACACACACACACACACACACACACACACACAAAAGAAACCACAATAAAATCAAATAAGTGAAAAAAGTGTTCTCACTCATAATAACTTAAATTCTACACGATACCAATATATCATACTGAGAATGAACCACAACAGTAAAAAAAAAAAAAAAAAATAAAACAAGCGTTCCCTCTAATAATAACTTAAATCTACACGATACCAATATATCAAAATGAAAATAAACATCAACAGTAAAAAAAAAAAATAAAATAAAATAAATAAATAAAATGAAAACGATCTCAGTGTAGCTCATGTCCTCAATAACCCGCCGCGTTGATTTCACTGTGAAAAACTCAAGAACCAGGAACAGCCAGCAAGACACTCGCCGGCGCCAGAGTCTGCATGAGGAACCTTAAACCGCACGCAGGGCTGTTACCAATTATGAAACTCGCGAGAGGTGCTGTGCTGCCCTTAGTACCCATGCAACAAGACGAAGTACTGTGCTATTTGTTTTCCTTTCGATTCCTTATCCTCTTCCTCTTAATCTTCCTCCTTCTCTCTCGACGCCACCACTTTATCTTTTCAATTTTGTTAGTGATGTTTTCTTTTAAGCTTTACAGTGACCACTAGAGAGAGAGAGAGAGAGAGAGAGAGAGAGAGAGAGAGAGAGAGAGATTAGATACGACATTCTAAGGTTACCACTCAACATACATTTCCCTTCAGTTCGTTGAGTTTCAAGTGGTGATGGTAGTGGTGGTTGTGGTGGTGTGTGGAAAACGGCAAAGGCAGAAATAGAGATAGAACAAAGGTAATTAACGCGGTGAGCCTTTCCAGATGGCCACAAGGTCGTGTCTGTGTTTCAAATGCTTCGTCTCCATCTGTTCTTGTCGCTCTCTTTCTGCTCACTTCTGGCCAAACAGTGTCCCGCCTTCCTGTGCTTCATTGCCCGTGTCGCTAAGAGGTCACGCGGTCCCTTTATTGAGATATGTTTGAAGCTTCATGTTCCTCTCTTAGCTATTTCTCTCTCTCTCTCTCTCTCTCAACTAAAAAGGCCCGAATTCGAGTCCAAGGCAAATAGACGAGCCTCTTAGTGTGTAGCCCCTGTTCACCTATTATAGTAGTAAATAGGTACGGGATGTAACTCGAGAGGTTGAGGCCTCGGTGTCCCGGTGCGTGTGGTGTGTGGTGTGGTCTCAGTCCTTCTCGAAGATCGGTCAGTAGAGCTCTTTCTGTAGGGGAAAGGCTGGCTGGGTGACGAACAGGCGATCGTGGTGAATATTCTCTCTCTCTCTCTCTCTCTCTCTCTCTCTCGTATGGAGTAAGGATGGTTGGCTGTGAAAGGAATCCTGTTGTTGTGATTTGTATGGATATATAAATGTCAAAACGAGGCTTTAATGTGTATAAATTAATATATAAGTTCTCTCTCTCTCTCTCTCAGAACATGAATAGGACTTCTCCGCCGTACAGCATCTCTGTGTCCTCTCTCGCTACGGAGGAGGATGAGGAGGCGAACCCCATCACCTTCAGCTGGTGCGGTGTGAACGTCTTCGCGCGGCCCAAGGGTGTCGCTGGGAAGAGGTACTTTTGGCATAGGCGTGACGAAACCGCGACGCCCTCCGCTGAGACTCACATTCTGAAGTGCGGTAAGGAAAACTCTGGTACTTGTTTTATGTATGTGTATGTGTATGTATGTATGTATGTGTGTATGAGTGTATGTGTATGTTGTCACTTTTATTTATCTTGTTTGTTTTATTGGTTTGTTTTCATTTGTTTTCTTTCTTTGTTTATTTTTATTTATTTATTTGGGTAGTTAATTTGCTTATATTGTCTTTAGTTTTCACTAAATCTTTTAGTTCATCAATTACACACACACACACACACACACACACACACACATCTCTCTCTCTCTCTCTCTCTCTCTCTCTCTCTGTGTCGTTTATTCACTTACTCTGAGGCCAGGGAGGGAGCGACGCAAGGGAAATGTTCAAGAGTACTGGACTTAAAAGGCTGAAATGGGAAGGGACGAAAGAGATAGGAAGGAGAAAGAAGGAAGCTACATCGGTGTGTCCTCCGATCTGGCGTGAGTTATGAGCTTATGTAGAAACCAATTGCTCTCTCACCACGACCATTTTCCAAGGCCAGAGAGACAACCAGTTCCCAAGAGTGATTTACCGGTTAATAATGTAGAAATGTTGTTAATCCGCCAGTAGAATGATAAAAATAGGTAGATTTTAACTTGAAGGGTTTTGATTGGTCTCAGTATACGGTCTTCTGTGAAAGCTGCTGGTTATACTTTCCTCTCGTATTTACCAATTTTAAACGGGAATTCTGGAATATAAAGATGAAAATTGCACTTTTCTTTTGAGTTGTAGAGGATTTGAGTGAGTGAGTGAGTGTGTGAGTGTGTGTGTGAGTGAGTTACATGTTTAACTCAGCAAAAAAAACTTTCCTCGTTTTTACAAATATTAAAAGAGAATTCTGGAATATAAAGATAAGAATCACACTTTTTTTTGAGTTGTAGAGTGATGGAGTGAGTGAGTGAGTGGGTGACGTGTTTAACTCAGCAACAAAGAGGTCAGGGAGTACTAAGATGAAGGGAGAGTGATGTGAGGTGACAGGCTGTAGAAGGAAAGCAGTGACCGCACTCAACATGCAACACAAAACCATAGCGGACCTGACACTCGTGCACTCCCGCTGGTGACGTCATGAATAAGTGTGTTTTCAGTTAATGTCCTGGAGTCTGTATCTGTGTGTGTCTCAGCCGAGGCATCACGTGAATCTGTGACGTCACTAGCTATGGTCACATGTATCTTAAAGGCCTTGGATGTGAAGCGAGGTGGTGGGTGCGGTAAGGCTTGGTGCGGCTTGGCGGGGGGTGGAGGTTTGTGAAATGGCGTGGCGAGGCTTACATAACAGCCAGTCAATGATCGCCCTGTCTACGATGTATTTCAGTGACGGGCGTGTGTCGTCCCGGGGAGCTGCTGGCCATCATGGGGGCGTCAGGGGCGGGCAAGACCACTCTTCTTAACGTTCTCACGCACCGTAACAACGAAAAGTTACGAATCACCGGCGATCTCTTTGTGAACGGCAGCCGCGTAGACCCTGACACCCTGACCAGCCGCTCCGCCTACGTGCAGCAGGACGACCTCTTCATCGGCCACATCACCGTCAGGGAGCAGCTCATCTTTCAGGTGGGCGACTGCTGTGACATGATATCTGGGCTCATGTCATTTAGAAACGCTCTGTTCTCACCACGACTATTTTTAAAGCCCACAAAAATCACTGTTTTAAGTGTTTCTCCTAAAAGTAGTGTGGAAATCTCGTTATTCTGTCACTAGAAGCGTAGAAACATCCTTAGAAACCTGTGCTGTTGTAACTGGAGGCTTTGGAAATTAGTGGCGGTGGGCGCAGAGGAGTTTCATAAAAAGACGGCTCTCGGTAGGCGGGTGTCTAATGGCGGCTGAGGAGGATAATAGAGAATGGAGAAAGTGTTGAAGGTCACGAATTTAGCAATTTTTTGTTAACTTTAATTCGAGATATTTGTATTTCTCTGGGTACACTATTTGACAGATATTGGCGTTTTATTGTGTTGCCTAAATGCATCGCCTCTGTCAGTCTGATAGTGGACCTGCTCCTCTCCTGCTCAGTTTGTCGTATGGAAGGGTTAAATACTCCTTGTCTCCAGCCTTTTCTCCTTTTTCTTCCTCATTTTGTTGTTATTCATTACTTTCCCGTATCTTTACTTATGCTTTTAGATTTTCTTTTTTTCTTATTGTTGGTGGTGGTGGTGGTGGTGTTGGTGGTGGTGGAATTTTTGTTGTTTTTGTTGTTGGTGGTGTTGTTGTTGGTGGTAGTGTTGTTGTTGTTGTTGTTGTTGTTGTTGTTGTTAACGAATTGTCCCGTAACGTTTTTGGGTTTTCTCTTTTTTTTGTTTTTTGTTGTTTATTATCGTTATTAATGTAGTAATAGTAGTAGTAGTAGTAGTAGTAGTAGTAGTAGTAGTAGTTGTTGTTGTTGTTGTTGCCTTTGTTGCCATTGTTGTTGTTGCTGCTGCTGTTGTTCATTTGTCCGGTGTCTCTTATCTTCTGCTTTTGTTGTTGTTGTTGATGTTTTTGTTGTTGTTACTAAATTGGCGGCATTTTTTTTTTTTCTCATTTTGTTGTTGTTGATGTTTTTGTTGATGTTGTTGTTGTTGTTGCCGTTGTTACTGATGATGACACTCCGTATTCTCTCAGGCCGCTCTGCGCATGGACCGCCATTTGACCCACGACCAGCGGCTGTTACGCGTCGACCACGTTATATCAGATGTAAGTCACCCGCCTCGGCTGGGCCACACCAGGGCGCCTTGCCTCCTTTGCCTCTACACGAATCACTCTCCCTCTCTCTTATTGCCTTCTTTTAGTTCCTTCTTCCTCTTTCTTCTTCTTTTCCTTGACCATTTCTTCATCTTCGTCCTTCTCTTCATTTTCCCTTTTGCTTTCTTTTTCCTTTAGTAATTTTCGTTCCTCGTCTTCGTCCTCTTCTTCTCTTACTCTTCCTCTTTTTCCTTAGTCATTTTCGTTCTTCATCTTCGTCTATCTCTTCATTTTTCCGTTTTCTTCCTTTTTTTTTCTTTAGTCATTTTCGCTCCTCTTCTTCCCGTTTTCTTCCTTTTCCTTTAGTCATTTTCTTCCCTCATCTTCGTCCTCCTCTTTATCTTCCCGTTTTGTTCCTTTTTTTGGTAATTTTCGTTCCTCACCTTCGTCATTCTCTTCATCTTCCAGTTTTGTTCCTTTTTCCTTTAGTCATTTTCGTTCCTCATCTTCCTCCTTCTCATTATCTTCCCGTTTTTTTTTTTAAGTCATTTTCGCTCCTCGTCTTCGTTCTTCTCCTCATCTTCCTCCAAGTGATAAAAATTTCAGTAATGTACTCGATCATTGTAACAGCGTGATGTGAATGCATGTTTAATTTTCTCTTTGTTCCTTCGCATATCCTTCTTTTTAAAATTTGTAACTCTCTTTTTGCTGATTTCATTGTTTTTCATTTTCCTGTCTTTCTTTGTCTTTCTTTAACGTATTCTGTGTATTCTCAGTCCATTCACTTCCTTGCTCCCTTTTGCAGACACTCTTTTCCATCTCATTTCTTTGTTTCATTGTGCTTTTCCTTTCTTTTCCAACCTCCCTGTTCTTCATTCTGCCTTTCCTCCCTCGGGCTGCTCCAACTCCGTGCGTGTTCCCCAGCTTGGCCTCAGCCGCTGCGAACACACGCGCATCGGAACGCCAGGCGAGGACCGGAGAATGTCAGGAGGCGAGATCAAGCGGCTCAGTTTTGCGTGCGAGGTGAGAAATGATCGCCGCCACTTCCTTGTTAATCGTCACTTTTTTGGACTGTTTTTCATCCTTATATTTTTTGTTCATTAATTGTATTTTCGTGTTACATATAGAAAGTTTAATTCGTTTACTCTCTCTCTCTCTCTCTCTCTCTCTCTCTCTCTCTCTCTCTCTCTCTCTCTCTCTCTCTCTCTCTCTCTCTCTCTCTCTCTCTCTCTCTCTCTCTCTCAGGTGCTGACCAACCCGTCGCTTCTGTTCTGTGACGAGCCCACCTCCGGCCTGGACTCCTTCATGGCCCAGAACGTGGTGAGCATGATGAAGGGCATGGCGGAGCGGGGCAAGACAGTGCTGTCCACCATCCACCAGCCCAGCTCGGAGGTGTTCGCCATGTTCGACCGCGTCTTGTTCCTCGCTGAAGGCAGAGTGGCCTTCCTCGGCAGCTGTGACGAGGCGCTGCGCTTCTTCGGCAAGTGAGTGAAGGAGTTGTGGGAGTGAAGAGCCTCGTGGTGCAGATTCTTGTTTGTTTCTCCTTCAGCGAGTGAGTGAAGGAGTTGTGGACAGTAAAGTGCCTCGTGGTGCAGTTCCTTGTTTGTTTCTGCTTCAGCGAGTGAGTGAAGGAGTTGTGGGAGTGAAGGGCCTCGTGTTTTAATTAATGTTTTGTTTTGTTTCTTCTTCGCGAGTGAGTGAGTGAGTTGTGTAAGCAAAATGCCTCGGGATTCAGTTTCTCGTTTGTTTCTTCTTTAAAAAGAGAATATTTTTCAGACTCTAGTTAAAGCCGGATATAACTCATTGCGCTCTCTTACTCCCCTCCTCAAACAGCCAGCAGGAGGATCAGAGCAGCCACAAAAAACAAAGGTTGCCCATCTCGTATATAATTAAAACTTTACGGTTGAGAAAATATGTATATCATTATGTGTTGGGGCTGACGGCAGACTGGTGGTGCTGCGGCGCTGGGGAGTGATGTGGGTGCGATTTTTCTTTACGTTTTCCTTATTGAAAAAATATCACAAAAACGTTTTCTCTCTTCTTCAGTTGGACACTAATCCACTCATACCTTACCTTACCTTAATTGCCTCTAACTTTCTCCTTTCCTCATAAATTTTCTTCTGTTTATATATTTTCATCATTTTCTGCATAGTGCCCTTTCTTTTACGTGCCTTAATCTGTTCTTTCCTCTCTCCACTATACTTCCTTATATTCGCTCTCCGTCATCTATTTCTGTTACACTCTCGTTTTCTTCACCGGAAGGCTTGGAATGACCTGCCCGGCCCAGTACAACCCCGCCGACTACTTCATTCACAAACTGTCGATAGAACCAGGCCGCCAGGAGACGTGCAAGTACCGCATCAACTCCGTCTGTGACACATTTGAGCTTAACGAGCTGGGCAAGGCGGTGTTAGAAGACGTCAACGCCAACCAGAGACTACAGAACCACGAGGTAATACTACTACTACTACTACTACTGCTACTGCTACTGCTACTGCTACTGCTACTACTACTACTTCTGCTACTACTACTGCTGCTGCTGCTGCTACTACTACTACTACTACTACTACTGCTACTACTACTGCTGCACCACTGCTGCTGCTGCTGCTACCACTGCTGCTACTGCTGCTACTACTGCTACTGCTACTACTACTACTACTACTACCACCTGCCACTGCCACTGCCACTACTACTACTACCACTACTACCACCACCTGCTGCTGCTGCTGCCACTGCTACTACTACTACTACTGCTACTGCACACCACCACCACCACCACCACCACCACCACTACTACCACTACTACCAGTACTACTACCCCTTTTGAATGTTGCTACTAATATGACAATTACTACTATTAATCTATTACTACTACGACAGTTACTACTATTAATCTATTATTGCTGCCACTACCTTTATTACTACCACTAATCCTGCTGTCAGTGAGTCAGTGCGTACCTATCTACCACCTACCGTCTCCACCTTATAGTTTTTCGTCTCCTCACCAGATCATGTTGCTAATACGTGTTTTTCTTCGTCCAAATCCGGTTTCGCTGTGTGTGAAGATACCTACACGCCAACAAGCCAAACGATACCCATTAAATAGTCAATTCTTGAACCTTTTCTGCCCAGGATGACGTGTACGGCCGCCAGAAAGAGAACAAGTCGCCTTACAAGAGTTCGTGGTGGAAGCAGTTTCATTGGGTGTTGTGGCGCTCTTGGCTTCAGACCATCAGGGAACCACGTCTTATCGGGGTTCGCTTCCTGCAGGGACTGGTGAGTTCTTGATACTATGAGACCTTGAGAATCTATTATAGAAAGTTTTTTTTTTTTAATGCATCGCGTATTTGTTTATTTATTTTTAGTTTTGTTCTTGTTATTTATTATTCTTGTTCTTTCTTTTTCAATTTTTTTTATATCTTTTCTTCTTCTCTTCTGCTTGTTCATTTACTGATTCATTTTCCTTCTTATTCACCTTCGTCTTCCTCTTTTTCTGGAGGCGATGAAGCGATAAGGTCTGATGGGCGGATATCCCTTAATGGAGTGTTGACAGCTTCCATCCATCACCAGCGAACGTATATTACAATTTCAACACGAGCTAATTATTGCCACTTCTCTCTCTGGCTTGAGGGAATAAGCCACGCGACGCATCATGCTGGCTTTGGTCTTGGCGGGGGATTTGAATGCCTGTGACTAGTACACTGTATGATGTAGAGTACGTGAAGGTATTATTAGTGATTTAAGATTAAGATTTATAGGAATATGAATGTCACGAAAGGAAGGGGGAGTACATTCTTACTGATATCTAAGTTCTTAAAGTTTTATATAAGGTTGTTCTTGACGTTATTAATACCGCATATTCTGGATCACTTCTGTGTCTCATCCCCACTACTTTCCAAAGGCTTTAGATGAAATCACGGAATTTTAAGTGCGTTTTTATGTTCCTAATGACAGATAGATAAGATTTCTATATCATCAACACGATACGCACTCTTGATAACCCGCCAATCACCTCTGTGGCCTCGGAAAGTCCTAATGAGAGCAGAGAGCATTTCCAAATATGGGATCTAGCCACTGTCGAGCACCCGAACACTGCATGCACGCCAGTTTTTTATCCCTCTGTGTCTCCCCGCAGGCCATGTCGGTAATACTGGGACTCATGTACAACAGAAAGGGACCCTATGTGGATGTGATGAGCATTAACGGATCTCTCTTTGTCATCGTTAGCAACATGACCTTCCAGAATATGTCACTTGTTATTCATGTAAGTTCAATTTTTTTTTTCTTCTTATTCCTCTTTTTCGTTTTTCCTTATTTTGTTTCCCTTTGTTCTTATTCATGTAAGTTCTGTTTTTTTCCTCTTATTCCTCGTTTTCGTCTTTCCTTACTTTGTTTCCCTTTGTTCTTTATTCTTTTCTCCTTTAGATTCATGTAAGTTTTTGTATTTTTCCTCTCTGTTCTCTTATTTTCTCCCTTGTTTCTCTTTTACTCTTCATTTTTCCTCTTTCTCTAAAACGTGCTTAAGAAAATGTTCATAAATTGCAGCTGAACTTATGGAAGGAACTACGGGTTTAATCGAGACTTCCTCCCTTTTGCAAATTTTCTAAGGATACATTTTCAACATATTTTAATCCTCCCCACTGTACTATTTCTTTTTATTGTATTTTCCATTCCCTTTCCACACTCACCTAAGCTTTATCCTCTGTGACCGTCAATAGTGTCCCCGTGCCAGTTTCCCTTTGCTAAACACATTACTTCAGCCCCTTCCCACACTGCCTCACACTTCTGGCTCTTCATTCACTCCAGATACCTCACCATTTTTTTTCCGTCACACACACACACACACACACACACACACACACACACACACACACACACACACACACACACACACACACACACACACACACACACACACACACACACACACACACTCACTGTCTCTGTCTCTGTCTCTGTCTCTCATATACACACACACACACACTCTCTCTCTCTCTCTCTCTCTCTCTCTCTCTCTCTCTCTCTCTCTCTCTCTCTCTCTCTCTCTCTCTCTCTCTCTCTCTCTCTCTCTCTCTAAATCTATCAGTCTTCTTCACACAATGTTCCTGCAACTGAAACTGAAAGCATTTTTTTTTTTTTTTTGGGTAAGAAAACAAGAGATTAGTCGTTTTCTTTCATTCCAGACATTTTGCACTAATAAGGAACTGTTTCTTCGGGAGCACCACAACGGCATGTACCGGCCAGACGTGTACTTCCTGTCCAAGAACATCGTGGAGGCGCCAGTGTTCACTCTGTACGCCATCATGTACACCTCCATATTCTACTTCCTCGCCGGCTTCTCCTACGACAGAGACCAATTCCTTATTTGCGTGGGAACCTCCGTTCTCCTTGCTTGGTGCTCAGTGTCCTTCGGTGAGAGACGGTGTGTGTGTGTGTGTGTGTGTGTGTGTAATTCACCTCGGTCGCTTGCTGGTCACCCAGACATTCTTCCCCATTACGGAGCGAGCTCAGAGCTTATAGACCGATCTTCGGGTAGGACTGAGACCACAACACACTCCACACACCGGGAAAGCGAGGCCACAACCCCTCGAGTTACATCCCGTACCTATTTACTGCTAGGTGAACAGGGACCACACATTAAGAGGTTTGCCCATTTGCCTCGCCGCCCCGGGACTCGAACCCGGCCCTCTCGATTGTGAGGCGAGCGTGCTAACCACTACACTACGCGGTGTGTGTGTGTGTGTGTGTGTGTGTGTGTGTGTGTGTGTGTGCGGGGTTTCAGTGCCAGAGTGCTTGTGACGTGCAGACAAGAAGAGTAGTTTGAATTCAAGAAACTGTTGATGTTGTATAGATTTTTTTCTCTCTAATTTTCCCAGGTTACTTCCTCTCCTGCATGTCGCCAAACCTCAGCGTGGCGGTGCTCGTGATGGCGCCCTTCCTCCTCGTCATGAGGTTGCTCAGCGGCTTCTTCATCAATCTTAGGTGAGTCCCAGGGTGAGGCAAACACGTGGGGTGGGAGTACTATACTTGTTGACAGTCAGATTTCAGGAGGGAGTGGCAGGCAGGGAAGGGCGCGGGGATTCTGGTGGTATTGGGCACGGCTGTAGAAATGTCAGGCGTTACCTTGGCCCTAATGATCCCCTGTCAGGTCCAGTGCACCACCCCTTTCTTCTCCGCCAGGTCCATTCCGTTCTTCATGAAGCTGGTCAGCTATCTGTCGTGGTTCACTTACGGCAACGAAGTGCTGCTCATCAACCAGTGGGCGGGTGTCACCAACATCACCTGCTCTCCGACAGCCACCAGGTGTTACCCTGACGGCACCGCCATCCTGGAACAACTCAACTTTTCAGAGGAAGACTTCGTCTCTGACCTGATTTCTCTCGGCCTCCTCATCGTGGGTTACAGAGTCATCGCCTACATCATCTTCCACCTGCAGACCATGAGATCCAAGCCCCGCAGATGAGGGGCCAACTGGGCCTTCGCTGTGAGTGGATACTGGTAGAACGTATCGTCTTCATTGCATTTGGCGCGTCTTGCATGAGTGGAGTGAGACGTGTGGAGCGCTTCAGGACTCTTGGGAGACTTGTCTCGTTGTTAGTTTGTAAGTCTTGGTTGATATGTTAGGTTGTGAGAGGTTGAAGAAACCCGAGATGAAAATACAGGAAGAAAGACTATTACGAGACGGGGAACTTAGATTATGTAAGTGTGTCATTAACCAAAGAGCAAGGAAGGACGTCGCCTGCATCCAGCACACACCTCTCCACACCACTCACTGCAACACACTTGTGGAACACTTCCTGCCTGCCACGCTGGCCGTTAGTCTTATTACTGAGTATATCTTGGAGCAACACGGCCAGCGCTCTTCGGTAGCAGAGTACACACAGGTATGTATAGGAATGTGAGTGTACACACGACACAGCGTGGAGGAGAATGGGTTGTATCAATGAGGATAGAAAAAAAAACTTCCCAGCTTTGTATAACGTATAATATTTCATTATGAGACCCCCCAGTGATAGAGAAGGATTGCTTGTCACGGCAGATGTTTAAGATTGGTTTGGTAATAAAGTGTTTGTGATGAGTTTCTTTGACTCTGTATGCATATCTAAATGAAAGTCTTTTGTTCGCAATAAAAAGAAATCTGCAAGAAGTGGACTCGTTCTTTGGCCAAGTTAAAAGTTGCCATGTTGAAATCGGGAAGTTTTTTTGTTTTTTTTTTTGTTTTGTAAAAGGGGCGCCAGGGGGAATTTGTCCAAGGCCACGAAAATCTAGGAGAAAAAAAAGTCATTGAGGCACCAGTCCCCAAGACGAGACAGGAATCGAGTACTGTCTGAAGAACGCCCGCGACAACTTGCTCCCTCACTCACAGACTCAGGAGGTTGCTGCGTCAGGAGGAAGGTAGGTAATGCACTCGTGGGTTCATAGATCGGTGAGTTACTATAGTTTTTCTTCTACAATTTTGTGTATTACGAGTCAAGGCATCGCTGGTGACATTAGTTTGTTCTTCACACGGTATCTTCTGCTTCTCTATTTGTCTATTTCCTTCTTTCTTCAATATTCTGCCTCTTACCGTTACTTTTGTTTTTGTGACCTCGATGTTTTTATTATTTTCTGTTCCTGCGTCGTCTCAGGTCACAACAGCATGAGTAAATGAGAGTAATAGTAATATCTATAGTAGTAGTAGTAGTAGTAGTAGTAGTAGTAGTAGTAGTAGTAATGTAGTGGTAGTAGTAATAGCAATAGTAGTAGTAGTAGCAGTAAAAGAAGTAGTAATAGCAGTAGTAATAGTAGGTGTTGTTGTTGTTGTTGATGTAAATAAACCAGGTGGCAAAATATGGCAACCACGCAGCAACGCACCAACACGTTTCACCTCAGCTTGTGTAAGAATCAGAAAAAAAAAAAAAAAATAAAATAAAATAAAAATAAAAAAAGGGCAAAAAACGGGTAACTGATAGTGAGGAAGGCGAGGCATGCATGGGCGGGTCACAGCAAACCCAATGAGGACCTCCAATCTTTCCTTTCACCCCGATAACCTCCCCTGCCGCTCACTCGTTTCCTTCTCCCTCACATCCCACAAATTACTGTCTTCCGTCACCCCTCACAAGGTCGTCTGGTGGGTATTCTCGTCTGTGTGCTGCGAATACTCTTACCATAACGACTTCCCACTTTTAGCAATACAAGCACGACTATTCTACTATCTCAGGGCTAAATGTTGCTGTTCTTGCCGCCATCTCCCTTCTCAGTTCTCTAGTTCTCCATTTCATTATGTTATATATATCTTTATGGTGTTTTAATTTATATTTTTTGAGTTTTCCGTGTTTTTTTATGTACATTTCTATATATTTTTAGTTAGGGTACGGACTGTTCCATTTCAGTAAGTGTTAGAGTCTGAGGTTACTGGTGGTATTTTCTCTCGTCGCTGGATATACTAATGTGCATGACGGTAAGCGGAGTACTGTTCTGTAGCTTGGTCTGTTTCACTCCCTCCGTTATGTTCGCGTACTAAGGTTTGCGTAACGATATCAACCCCTTCAGTACCATGACGCGTTTCTACATTCATTCTGCTTACTATTTGGTGATTTTATGCAGCTTCAGACACTTATGTGGGGATTAAAATAGCGAAGACTGTGGCCATTAATCTTCTGACCTCCATAGATGCTTCCTAATGTCAATAAAATGGTCTAATCGTACAAAAATCTCAAGGTAAAAATGTGTCCCAGTACTGAAGGGGTTAAAACCACAGGGAAGTGATTGAGGCCCGTTTTTTGAAGAGCTTTGCTCCCTCACCACGACTTGTCTAGCATTTTCCTCCACACCTTAAGTTTATATAAGGTAGCACCGAGAAAATTAACAATGTTTTGCAGAACCCGCCCCTAGTAGAGTAAGAAGGAGGTGCCCGCCTCTCGTCCCCCCCACGCCCCCGTCCCTTCCTCCATGGTTACTCAGTCACCAGGCACCAGTGACCAGATAGCCAGTTTGGTGGTTAGCTTTGTAGAGAGAGGGTGAGAACAGAATCCCTCCTGCGTTTTATTTTATTCTTTTAAATTTCATCTCAATATTAAAAGACGGATCAGTGCAGTGTTGGAGTCAGGACAACACACAATCCAGGTAGGTGTCTCATCTGTCTTTTCTTTCCTGTGTGATGCTTTTCCTGTTTCGATCGAGACTTCCTAACGTCTTCATCTAGTAAAGCGTTAGTTGTGTTGCTTTTAGTTGCGGTGGCAGTGTGGCAGATGAGTGACGTTATTAATGATGTCAGTGTGAAGTGCATCAACCTTTGGTGTCTTAAGAATTCAGGGAAAGATTAAGTCACACATAATTTTCCTCTCTAAACATGTCATTTACTATATAACAGTGCACGGAGACTATGGCATAAATCTTAACAATGTCCTGGGTCGCGCACAAGTGAACGTAATTTTCGGCAGCGGAATTCTTTGCGATGATACAGTGGTGCGTCATGAAGCGGGCAGGTAGCAATCCATCAGCTACCGTGCATAGATCACCGCCTTTAGTGCGTCGCTTTACTGTCGGCGCCTGTCGTGTCGCCTCTTACAGCATCCGAAAAGAAGCGCGAGCAGACGAGTGATGTAACGTAGTGGTGCTTCTCGTGACTGTACAAGGAAGTGTGTATGTGTTCTGTTTACATTAATGTCGCAGTGTTTGAAGCTTGAAGATTCAAAGACTTCCGTTTACTTAGGGACGCTAACACAACAGTAGCTTAATTACGTAAGGTGACTCCGCCAAGCTTACACAACACCCTAACACACGCGTGGGGTAGGAAGCCCTGGTGGCTCAGCTGGCGGTGTTTGGCATCTTTACTCCATTCGGCTCCACTTCAGTTTATTGTCCCCGCAAGAAGCCAAGAACAACGTTGGAGGCACGTGACTGAGATGAGAGAGATCACTACCTGTCTATCGTCGAAGGAGGAGAGGGAAGCCTTTGAGGCACTGATAGGAATGTGTGTGTGTGTGTGTGTGTGTGTGTGTGTGTGTGTGTGTGTAGTTCAGTGGCTAGAGTCGTCAGAGGCAGAGGCATACGTCGGTACTGACACATTTTCTGAAACATTTCTCAGCGCAGCGTCACTACTTTCAGAAGGCTCTTAGTTTAAGTGAGACGGTTTTCAAGAGTGTTCCTCTGATTCTAGTGACAAATTGACAAGATCTCTATATTATCAACAGAAGAACCAGGCGAGTCATCTCTATGGCCTTTGAGTATAGGTATAATGAGAGAGCAAAGCGTTTATGAGTATAGGCCTTTTATTGACAAGTAATTTGAGAAGTGGATGTGCGTGTGTGTGTGTGTCTATGCAAGTAACAAGATAACAGTGTGGGAAGGCTCTATTTGATGCGAGGGGCTGTCTGGGCCACTCAAGGGTGCCTATTTAGTGACAGTCTGCGCCTTGTGCGGTACTTGCGTCAGATGGAGAGAATAGTCTATGGCATCAGCCGTCCCTTTCACTCGACCTTGTTTTCCTTGACGTATTTTTCATCCCCTTCAGTCCCTTTTCTCTCCTTTCCCTAATCTTTTATTCACTTGATTCTGTATATATTCTTTTTACCCATCTTACTCTTATCTCACTAACATCTTAACTCGCTTGAGAATGTTAACTATCAAAAGAAATCCCGACAGTCTGCCTCGGTCGCGTCTACTGCATGCTGAGTGGTCAGCGTGAGGTGGTGGGTGAGCGCCAGGGTCGAGACACTGGATGACGTGGTGTATTGTACTTGATTGCTGCTTCTGTTGTTATTTGCGGTGGCGTTCAGAAGTGATGTAAGTGTGATGAGATTTGATGCTATTGCTCTTACTGGAGGGATGATCTATTAGAGTCAGGTGTGGCGTGTCAAGAAGGCAGTGGATAACGTAGTGCTTCTTGCTTGACTCTCATGATATTGATTACTTCTCACCGCCACTGACAAACAGAGAGACAAACTTGAGGTGAGGCGTTAAAAGTAAATACTGTTTTTTTTAGACAGGATGGAATCAAAATCGTCGAATCAACTCTTCTCCTCAGACTGCCTTTAGTTTTTTTTGGTCACAGTTGCAATGTTGCATCACATGCTTTCTTTTACCGCTATTTTCATGTTATCTGCTTTTTTGATCTTGCCAACTGCATGCCTCCTCTCCTCCTGCTGTTTCGCTGCACAAGGCTTTCTTCTTCCTCTCATCCCTATTCTGTTCAACTCGCTAATGCAAAAATTAGACACTATTCTCTGTCATTCATCCCTTTCTCTGGTACTTTCATCTACCAATGACCTGAAGTCATTTAAAGGGGAGGTTTCAAGACATTTATCCAGTACATTTAGCTATTTTGATCTTGTTCAGGGGACCAAAACCTCAGTTGGTCTTAATAAATAAATAAATAAATAAATATATAAATGAATAAATGAATAAATAATTGCAATTTTCTTGTCTTCGGTTGCTTCCCTTCATACATTAAAAATGAAAAGATTCACTGCACTCGACTAATGTAAGCGGGTGAGTGACTCTTGTGATTTAAAGAAATAACTATGTGTTTGTCTGTCTGTCCGTGACTGCCAATATGTTCTTCCTTGAGATGCTTCAGGGATGTGAGTAAGAATAATATTGTGATACTTATGCACTGCGCTTGTTTTTACTCTCCTTGATGAATTCACTGGAGAAGATAATTATGGTGGTGGTGGTTGTGGTGGTGGTAGTGCTGGTGATGGTGAATATGATACGAGGCAGGAACATCATCAAGGAGTCACTGTTTATCTTAATAATCTTAATGCTCTCTCACCGCGATAATTTTTGAAGTCCCCATAGAAGACTAGAAGGGTTTTCAAGGCCGTTTCCTCTTATGATAAACTAGAAATCTTGCTAATCCATCACCAGGACCATAAAAATACCCTTAAGAACACGAGTATCTTCAACTAGAGCCTTTGAAAATACTCGCGGTTAGAGAACAAAGCGTTTCTAATACGGGCCTTAGTCATCGTTGCTTATGTGACGAAGACAAGTGCAATCTATACTCTGTTCACGAACGTTAGAGACACAAGACGCTCTCACACACGGCGGAGCTTGGCGGGACTGTTATTCCCCATTGGGTGGCGGTGGGCCCGAGGTGTGGCGAGGGTGTTATGTTATCATTAATATTTTCTCCATTTTTCAGTCTTTTCCGTGTGTTTTTCAGCTGTTTTCATCCGTAAGGTACAAATTGTAGTAGAAGTAGGAATAATAAACGTGGAATTGGTATTGTGTGAGCGAGCGTAGTAGTAGTAGTAGTGGCAGTGGTAGTGGCAGTGGTGGTGATGGCAGTGGTGGTGATGGTAGTAGTAGTAGTAGTAGTAGTAGTAGTAGTAGTAGTAGTAGTAGTAGTAGTAATAGTAGTAGTAGTAATAGCAGCAAAGGCCGTGCCACGCAGATTCAACTTTCTCTCTCTCTCTCTCTCTCTCTCTCTCTCTCTCTCTCTCTCTCTCTCTCTCAACACCTGTTTTGCCAATATAGTCCCGGATATTAATTTATTTCAATCAGGTTTGTAGTGGCCAGGGCAGATCTCAGTTACTTACAGTTTACCCTTGAAAGTCACTGCCGTCCTCGTTTTCTGTCTCGGCTGGTGTTGTGAGAGGCGGTGGTCTGGAGATGGTAGACTGTAAACAACTAAAGTGAGCAGCAGTCGAAGCGTTAAGAATTCACTGACTGCTGAAATTAATGTTTGTGTTGTTTGTGTTGCGTATCTTCCTTTCTTTCATTCACTTCTTTTATCTCTTTCTTTTATTTCCATTGCTCTTTTTTTTTTTTTTTTTTTCTCCTCCGAGCGAAAAAAAATTCTTTGGTTTTGTTTCTCGTCGTGAAAATAAAAAAAAGGTTTAATGGCGCTGACAAGTCTAATATTTTTCCAATTCGAGATTTTGGTCTAATATTTTTTCCTCATTTGCTCAAACATACATGGATTATTAGTTTACATCATCGTATTTAAATAACTTAACCCCTTCAATACTGGGACACATTGTTACCTTGCTATTTGTGAACGATTAGACCCTTTTATTGACATTAGCCAGTCTCTTTGAAGGTCAGAAGATTAATGACCTGAGTCTTCACTATTTTAATCCCCCACATGAGTTTCTGAAGCTGTATAAAATCATCAAATAGTAAGCAGAATGAATTTGGAAACGCGTTATGGTATTCAAAGGGTTAAAGGTAAAAAAACAACAAAAGATAACATGAAAAGTAATTATTAGTTAACATCAGTACTTTATCGAGGAAGAATGAAAACATGACTTCGAGGTATATTGTTGAGTGCTAAAAGGGTTGACAGATGGGGAAGGAGCGCTGATTTGTGTAGGGCTGGTTTCGTTAAAGATCGCCACAACAGACCAGCTTTCTCCAATGTTCTCGACCTTCAGCCCCTACATCGCTCACATTCTTCTCTTTTATCGTCTTCCTTGTCGGTCTGGTGATGCAGTTCAAAAAGATGCAGTCTAGTATAAAGTAAGATATGGGTCGGTTTTGTTAGAGATCGCCACAACAGATCAGCTTTTTCCAATGTTCTCGACCTTCAGCCCCTACATCGCTCACATTCTTATCTTTTATCGTCATTTTGTCGGTCTGGTGATCAGCAAAAAGACGGAGTATAATATAAAGTAAGATATGGGCCGGTTTTGTTAGAGATCGCCACAACAGATCAGCTCTAAATGTTCTCGATCTTCAGTCCCTACATCTCTCATATTCGTCTTCTTTTTTATCGTCTTCCTTGTCAGTCTAGTGATGCAGTAAAAAAATAAAAATGCAGTGTAATATAAAGTAAGACATGGAGTGCTTTCGTTATAGATCGCCCCAACAGACCAGCTCCCTCCAATGTTCGTCTTTTATCGTCTTTCTCATTATTCTGGCGATGCAGTAAAAAGACGAAGTATAATATTTCCACGAACTCTCATTTACCTCTTCAGTACTGGAACACAATTTTTGCCATGAGTTTTAGGTATGATTAGACGATTCTATTTAGCTAAGGGAGGTCCATGGAGGTCAGAAGATTAATAGCCAGAGTTTTCACTATTCTAATCCCAACATAAGTATTTGAAACTGCATAAAATCACCATATAGTAAGAGGAATAAATATGAAAACACATACTGAGGGGTTAATGTTATAGAAGTAAACCCCTATTATTCCATCCAGGCTTTTCATGCACCACAAACTCACTAACTCCTTAATCGACAGTTACCAGACAAACAGATGCCTCGTAACTACAAGACCATAAGAAAATAAGGGAAGCTACAAGAATTCATCAAGTCTACACGAGAGAGCACTGTACAAAGCATGCCTACCTCTTATTCAGTTATTCCTAATTGTAAACTTGTACAATCTTCATGAATTTGTAGATATTGTAGGTTCATACAATCTTCATTAATTTATGGATGTCGTAGGCTTATACAATCTTCATAAATTTGTAGATAATCATAAGTTCATACAATTTTCATAGATTCATAGTCGTCATACATTTGTAGATATCGTCACTATGCTGTCAGATTAAAGAGGGATCAATGAAGATAAAATGAGTTGAGTTGATGGGCGGCGGAATTGCTTTTGTAACATTTCTGGATGCTTGAGATTTTCTATAGTGTGTCCAGAATTTATTAGCATCCCCGCTGCTCACTACCCTCAGAGGCCTCCAGATCCTGCGATGTCCTGCCTTATCACCTGCAAATGTTAGTCTTGCAGAGCCCTCACCGTGCCGGGCCACCACTCACTCAGCTTAGGGAGACACAACAAAACGCAACCTCACAATTGATCCATCTAATCTACCTCGGATACCTGTTGTTCATCCAGATCTCCACGTCTCTCGGCCAGCAGCAAGTCAGCGCCACACCCTCAACCTGCCGTGCCTCTCACTACTCTCTTCTCATGACCCCGGCATAGTAAAGACTGAATTGAGAACGCCTCTTAATTCTGCATAAACTTTAGGAGGGATTTTAACGAAGAGAAGCATGCAATTTGGCGAAGGAAACTCAAACTATATTAAAATGTTACTAGTTTTGTGTGTGTGTGTGTGTGTGATTGTGTGTGTGTGTGTGTGTGTGTGTGTGTGTGTGTGTGTGTGTGTGTGTGTGTGTGTGTTGGGTGAGTTATATGTTTGTGTGTGTAATCCTACTATGAATAAAGTTGTAGATATAATAGCTATATCGGGTATTTTTACACACACCCACCGCCACCTAGTGATGCTTTGAAAGTATGATGTGTATCTGTTGGTTAATTCAATTCATTGCATTGCCTGCCTCTCCTCCTCCTGCTGCTGCTTGCTCGCTTCTATGATGGCTCTCCGTGCCCCGTCCAGGTAACGTGAAGCAAGGTTGAATATTCTAATTTTTCATGACTCTCTCTCTCTCTCTCTCTCTCTCTCTCTCTCTCTCTCTCTCTCTCTCTCTCTCTCTCTCTCTCTCTCTCTCTCTCTCTCTCTCCTTATCCCTTGTAATCATGTACTCGTTATTTTTTTGTTATATACTCCTCCTCCTCTGCTATCACACCGACGAAATGCCTGTCTTCCGTGACGAAAACATGGCACTCCTGACAGGTCGCCTCGGTATAACCATAATCAATGACCAATACTGAAGACTCGTTATTTCTCAAGCAAGTGTTGTGAATCCGGCATGTGCGGGTCCAGTTATGGGAGGGCTGAGGCTGGAAGAGTAGAACAGAGAGAGAGAGGGAGAGAGCGCGAGGAGAGAGAGGGAGGATGGATAGGGTATCTGTTCCCTGCCGCTGACCCCGGCGAGGGTGGGGCGGCCAGTCGGTTGCGTGACTCCAGCACGTGCGGTTCCCATCCTACCGCGCGAGGCAATGGCGCTGGACTAAACTCTCGGCGGACTGGCTGCAGGGGAGGCGAACAAAAGGCGCTTCCTCCCTCAATAGTCACCTCGGTGGAAAGACACGTCGTTTGCTTGCTCCTCGCCCCCTTCGTTAATCCGTAGGGGCTCCGTAGAGAGACGGAATAATCCCATTTCTTTCTGTACCGCGCGGGAGAAACCAGAGAGATGAGTGATGGGGGAAGTGTTGACTGGAACCGGCCTCGCCGCCGGTCCCTCCCGACCGAGGAATTTGGAATGGCCGGAAATCCTAATCCTATGGGCGTTCCCTTCTTCAGGAACATGCCCACGCTGGGGACGGATCAGCAGGAGGAGACAGCGTCCCTCTTAGGCTCCGAGCACGTCATCACCCAGTCCTCCAGCTCAGACACCTTCTCCTCCAAGGTAAGAGGTCGTGTGTGGTTGTGTTGTGTTGTGTTGTGACAAATGTGTGTTGCTGCCAAATGGGACACAAAAACGTTTTAAATGACCAATTATCAACGAGAGAATGAGTCATTTGTGTCTGTTTGTGCTTAAGGAAACCTTGTACGGTTTCCCTATGAAACAATTTAATCGAAGCGTCGTAATGACAATATTGAGTGAATTGTTAGAGATTAGTCATTACCGTCAGTAATATTTTGTTGTATATAGACAAGTGAAGAAAATGTTTTATTATAGTATTCAGTTACCAAATCTCTAGACAAACTTTTCTTAAACTATTGTCATGTCTTTCAATTTGATAGCCATTGAAAGACTTAATGAATAATGAACACCACGGCGCCTTCACTACACCTTCCCTACACTCTGCAGTATGTAAAGCACGGTGAGGGAAAGAGTGTGAGACGAAAAGAGTGTGAGGCGTCTTGATGAGCAGCAAATAGCATCACACCGTTCTCGTCATGTAATCATTGTTTGAGTCTGTGGTCACGATATGCCTTTGTGTTATTGCCTCTTTCGCTTCTCATCTCATCACATTTGAAATAGATGAACAAATAGACGATGCTTTCCTCTTATCTTTCGCTTCTATAACAAATACTTCTCTTACCTCCCATGACCCTCTCCGTCCCTTTTCCCTTCCCAGCTACCTATCCACATCCCTCCCTCCTTAGGTCTTCCCCCCTCCCTTCTGCCTCATGATACCTCTTACCTCCGTTCTGGCACCCTCGCTTTTCCCGGCACCCCTCCCTCTAGTAACCCTCGTCATTCCTCCCTAGTGTTCGTCCCTCTCCTTTCTGCCGCTCCTCATCACTCGTTATTTTTCTCCCTGCTGTTTCCCGTTCGTCTTTTGACATTCATATCCGCAGACTCAATAATCAGGTTGCTAGTGCTGAGTCATAAGGAGATTTTAAAAGATTAGATATGTTTATGGATTGGAAGAGGTAAATAGTGGTATGTATCTTTAAAAAGGGGACTGTTACTTCTGATTGGCTTCTTGTTGCTTCCTTATTTTCTCATGTAAGGGAAGCAATGACCTAGGTAATAAAGAGAATCAATAAGAAAGGCTCTCTGAGGTGACACTTTTCAAATGAAGGTCGAAAGGATCATAGAAATAGGAGGATAAGTGTCTAGAAACCTCCAACTTAAAAGATGCAAGTCATAGGAAGGAGGAAATACAGGAACAGACAGGGAGCTCCAGAATTTACGAGATAAAAGATAAAGGATTCAGAATGCTGCATTATGGAGGTGGAGACAATGCTCTTGTTATGATCCTCTTAAGTGTTCATCTCATCAACTCCCCTCCTCTGACTGTCTTCAACCTTTTTCTCACCACCGTAATGTTGCATCTCTTGTTATCATTCACCGCTTTTTTTTCATACTAACTGCTCTTCTGATCTTGCTAATTGCATGCCTCCCCTCCTCCCCCACCCTCGCTGCTCAAGACATTCTTCTTCTCACCCCTATTCTGTCGAACTCTCTAATGTAAGAGTTAACCAGTACTCTCAATCATTCATACCTTTCTCTCATAAAATCTTGAACTCCCTCCCTGCTTCTGTTTTTCCATCTTCCTAATACTTGACTTCTTTTAAGAGGGAGGTTTCAAGACATTTGTCCCTTTCTTCCTGCTGACTCTTTGACCAGCAAGAGGACTGGCAATTAAGTGGGCCTTTTTTCATTTGATTTTTGTTACCCCTGGTCAATGTTCCCCTCTTACATAAAAAAAATATGTATATAGTTGGATTCTTGTAGCTTCCAATATGTTCTCAATTTCATAATCATCATGTTCTTATTCCGTTGGTATCTCTTCCCCTCATTACTCTGCCCTCGTGACGCGCCAGCCGGACGACTACACCGCCTCAGGGAAGCACTATGGGTACGGCACGTGGGGCCACAAGCAGGAGGGCATCACGCTCACCTGGCAGGAACTAAGTGTGTACGTGCCGCAGAAGAAGGGATGGTTCCAGACCGACTACAGCCAGTACCGCCCTTTCAAGAGGGTGCTGAGCAATGGTGAGACACACACACACACACACACACACACACACACACACACACACACACACACACACACCGCGTAATGTAGTGGTTAGCACGCTCGACTCACAATCGAGAGGGCCGGGTTTCGAATCCTGGTAAGCGGCGAGGCAAATGGGCAAGCCTCTTAATGTGTGGCCCCTGTTCACCTAGCAGTAAATAGGTACGGGATGTAACTCGAGGGGTTGTGGCCTCGCTTTCCCGGTGTGTGGAGTGTGTTATGTGGTCTCAGTCCTACCCGAAGATCGGTCTATGAGCTCTGAGCTCGCTCCGTAATGGGGAAGACTGGCTGGGTGACCAGCAGACGACCGAGGTGAATCACACACACACACACACACACACACACACACACACACACACACACACACACACACACACACACACACACAAACAATAGGGATGGGAAAGACATTCAGAGTTTTACACACACACACACACACACACACACACACACACACACACACACACACACACACACACACACACACACACACACACACACACACACACACTCTCTCTCTCTCTCTCTCTCTCTCTCTCTCTCTCTCTCTCTCTCTCTCTCTCAGGATCAACACAGCATTCTCCGATTCCCGGTAGGACAAAAGTTAAGCTCACGGACTCCACACAAAGCTCTGAATGGCACAATACATCGCACAGCCAATGGTTCACTGAATGCCTGGACACGTAACACAGAGATAGATGAGTCGTGATTGTTGTGGGAGAGTTGTCTTCTTCACGTTCCTCGACATTAAAACATTGGGAAATATTTATTCAATTTATTTTTTCTGTGTTGGTGGAAAGATTTTGGTTTTCCATCGGTTTTTGTCTCGTGTGACCATATAAATTTAAGTTCATTGGTGGTGTTTTTTTTTTTCGTGTTTAGTTTTTGTAATGTATTTGTTATTCATGTTGGTTTTGCTTTTGTTGATCTTGTTTTATTTTATTTTATTTTTTTTTAACGTTTGTTTTGAGTTGTTATGATTCTTGTCTTCAGGTTATCAATGTATATCTTGCTTCAGAATCTTGTCTTTTCCTCCTCCTTCTCCTCCTTCTTTTTCTTCTTCTCCTCCTCCTCCTCCTCCTCCTCCTCCTCCTCCTCCTCCTGGTTTGTGGTTTTTCCTATACCTTTCCTCCATCACAAGACTCTGCCACAGGAAAGAGGATATTTCTGCGGCTGGACACACACACACACACACACACACACACACACACACACACACACACACACACACACACACACACACACACACACACACACACACACACTCTCTCTCTCTCTCTCTCTCTCTCATTTTTTTTTTTATGCAAGAGGGAAGCTAGTCAAGGGCCAAAATAAGAAAAAAAAAAAATGCCCACTTAAAATGCTAGTTCCCTTAAAGATTGATAAAGAATTAGCCAAAAATTCAGGAACAGATTTATTGAAACATTTCTAACCTATTTATTTACTTATTTATTTTTTTTCTTATATCTATTTGTTTATTTTTTTACAGTTTCGGGCGTTGTTCGGCCTGGCAGTCTCGTGGCGCTTATGGGAGCAAGGTTAGTAGTAGTAGTAGTAGTAGTAGTAGTAGTAGTAGTAGTAGTAGTAGTAGTAGTAGTAGTAGTAGTAGCAATAGTAGTAGTAATAGCAGAGTAGTAGTAGTAGTAGTAGTAGTAGTAATTATCCTGCATGCGCCTCTATCTTCTCCCGTGTGTGTGTGTGTGTGTGTGTGTGTGTGTGTGTGTGTGTGTGTGTGTGTAAGGAAGACTCACACGGAGGGATCGTGAGTAGTGTTGCGCGTTGTCACCTGATTCCGGGCATCAGAAAGGCTTCCTCCTCCTCCTCTGTTCACCCTTCTCCTCCTCCTTATTGTTCTCGTCTTGTTTTTTTTTTTATTCTCTTAATTTCTTATCTTATCCATACTTTCTCTCTCTCTCTCTCTCTCTCTCTCTCTCTCTCTCTCTCTCTCTCTCTCTCTCTCTCTCTCTCTCTCTCTCTCTCTGCAGATACTTATTCACTTAAATCTATTTGTTCATTCATTCCTCTTTTCGTAACATTTGCATCACTGCACTAAATTCAGTATTGATTTTCCTTGCCAAGACGTAAGAAATTTAACACTAGTCTGAAGGCGAGACGTGGTTTAAGTCTTCCTCCCTCCCTTCCTTCATTCCCTTTCTCCCCTTCCAGAATACCTATACTTCCATGTCGTGCTGTCTGCTTCTCCTCCACCGCCTCCTCTTCCTCGTCTTTCACCATGCAGTGCTTTAAAGGCCATACTCAGAAACGCCTTGCTCTCTCATTACGTTATTTTTCAAGCCCCAGAGACGACTAGTAGGATTTTCAAGGTAGTTTCTCCTCATGATAAACTTGAAATCTTGCTAATCCATCACTAAAACCATAAAAATACCCTTAAGAACACGAGTATCTTCAACTAGAGCCTTTGGAAACAGTCGGGGTGAGAGAGCCAAGCGTTCTGAATACTTGTTCCTGTTTAGTATTGTGGCTAGTGACGTGTTGTGGATGTATGGTAAACACTTTGAGGGTATGGGTGAATTGGGGACTCCTTTATATTGAATTAGTTATTATTCGTTTAGTATTATGTATGTTTTATATTTTTTCTTCCTTGTTTTCATAGATAGATAGATAGATATTTTATTGACCACAAACCTGATGGAATATATAAGATGCATGAATATATTAATAAGTGGTCCAATTATATACATGACTTAAGTTACAAGCAAAAACCCTCATAATTGTACTGCTTTGTATGGCGAGTACTTATGCTGTTTAAATGTTCGTCTATAGTGTACTAGTGTTGTATTCACATTAAGGGTTAATATATACGCTCACTCAATATTTTTATTTCATAGTGGATCGAATATTCACTGACTCACATTCGTAGTGGGGAGGAATAATACATTCACAGTGGATGGAAACTCTCACACATTCTGCATTCATATCAGGAAGAGGATATTCACTTGCTTATTCACAGTGGGGTTTGATATTCACTCACTCTTTCATCCATAGAGGGACAATACTCACTCTTACTCACAATGGCCGGAATATTCACTCTTCCACCTGTAGCAATACTCACTCACTCCTATTCACAGCGGGGCGGGAAAGTCCACTCTGATGAACGCCTTAGCGCACAGAACTCCGGGCGGCGTGGTGGTGGACGGGGAGATTCTGGTCAACGGGCATCGGGTCAACAGCGCCATGACCTCGTTGGCCGGCTACGTGCACCAGGATGACCTCTTCGTGGGCTCCCTCACCGTCAATGAACACCTGACCTTCATGGTGAGAGAGTGGGATGTGGGTTGTTCACTTGATACATGTGTCCATTTTCTTTCATGCAGTAAAAACTGATCAAATCTTTCAACTCTGCCAGATTTGTTTCTTGTATTAGATCAGCGTCTTGGGAACTCCCTGTTGGCTGTAATGACTCTGTAGGGAGGCGGTGGCGTAGTGGATAAGGTGGTGAGCGTGGGATCGGGCAGATGTCCACCCGTAGGTTCGAATCCCACCACATACCGCTTTGAAGCTATGCCATTTGTCCATTAGTCGAGTCATTTAAAGTTAGCTATATTTCACCATGATACATGCCTACAGGCGTTATAGGCTTTATAACGTGAAAAAAAAGAAAAAAAAATTCCCTTCAGACTCGCCTGAGGATGGACCACACCAGCACCAGCAAACAGAGACAAGCACGGGTAATGGAACTCCTGAAGGACCTTGGGCTGCTGAAGGTGCAGAACACTCGTATCGGTATTCCCGGCAGCGACAAGTCCCTCTCAGGCGGCGAGAGGAAGCGTCTTGCCTTTGCCACAGAGGTGTGTGTTCAGTGTCTAGGCTTGGGTTGTTTTTAACACAGTTTTGAAAGGGAGGTGGTGGCGTAGTGGATAAGGTGGTGAGCGTGGGATCGGGCAGACGTCCATGTGTAGGTTCGAATCCCACCACGTGCCGTCTTAAAACTTCAGCATTTCTCGAGTGGTTTAAACAGAGATGATTATTCAGTTGCTTACAGGTTTAAACAGTGATGATTATTCAATTACATACAGGTGTCCTTTATAGTGATGGCGCAGAATTCATGTTAAACTATCATTAGAATATCCCTTGAAAATTTTCCAGCCACTGCTACTGTGGTCTACTAAATATAGTCAGGACAGGGCGCCGAATTCTTCAAAAATACTATTCTAGGACTTTTTATTTTACTTTTTGTGAAATTATCTGAGAATATTGCGTTTTCATTACAAAGTACACCTAGAGAGAGAGAGAGAGAGAGAGAGAGAGAGAGAGAGAGAGAGAGAGAGAGAGAGAGAGAGAGAGAGATCACACTACTGAGGACTTGTCTGGAGACGCACACCCAAACACTTTTCATTTCCAGATCCTGACTGACCCTCCACTTCTGTTCTGCGACGAGCCCACTACCGGCCTGGACTCCTACAACGCCAGGAAGATGGTGAAGATCATGAAGGACATGGCCTCGCGCGGCAAGACCGTTCTGTGCACTATTCACCAGCCTTCGTCAGAAGTCTTCATGATGTTTGACAAGCTGCTTCTGTTAGCCGAGGGGCGCGTGGCTTACATGGGGTCTTCTGTGGGCGCCCTTGAGTTTTTGGAAAGGTTGGTGTTAGAAGCGTGGGACGGTTGAGTAATGGAAGGATCATGACCGCTAAAATTTTCTCTCTCACCACTACAGTTTTCAAAGGCCACAGAGATGATCAGCCATGTTTTCGAGAGTGTTTTCCTGTTGACAATGTAGAAATCATGTTAATTTGTCACTAGAGCCATAAAAAATACACCCTTAAAAATCGTATGATCAATTTTTCATCTTCTTAAAGTCTGTGCTACAAATTTCCTGCAACTTTCAAACACAATTCTTATGACAAATCTCCCGCCTCTGTACAGTCTGGGTCACAAATGTCCGGCAACTTTCAACCCAGCCGACTACTACATCCACACCCTCGCAGTCTTCCCTGGACACGAGGCTCGCTCCAGGGAACGCATCAGGAGGATATGTGACAACTTTGCCGTTTCTGCTTACTGCAAGGACATCGACATCACCATTCAGTACCAAGACAACATCAAGATTGCCAATATGGAGTGTGGAAGCACAGTAAGTCTTGTTTGGGTGAAATCTTGTATTGTTTATTGAGAGTCTGGTATATCTTTGTTTCTGTTTGTTCCTTGTTATGCTCCCCTTTACGTTGTTGAGTGATTTTAACCCCTTCAATACTGGGACACAATTTTACCTTGAGATTTGTGTACGATTAACCCATTTTATTGACATTAGGAAGGCTTTGTGGAGGTCAGAAGATTAATGGCCACAGTCTTCACTATTCTAATCCCTCACATAAGTTTCTGAAGCTGTGTAAAATCACCAAATACTAAGCAGAATGAATATGGAAACGCGTCTATGTGGTACTGAAGGGGTTAAGTAGATGAATCTTTCAGTATCACCTTTTGTTTTTGAATTACTGTGGTTTGGTTTGTTGTTTGAAGGTAAAAGGAAAACAAAGGCTGCCTGAGATGAGATTTTGAGTTTCTTGTTTCTCTTTTTCAGTATAAAGACGAGCCGTTCTTCAAAAAAATACCGTAAGTAGTTGTATTATTGTGTTTCGGTGTTTAGAATCATTAAATGGCATAGGTCAAGTGTGGTGTGTGTTGTAAAGGTTAGGGTAGGTTAGGTTAGGAAGGTGTGTTGTGTGTTGTATGAAGGTGTGTTGTGTGGTGTGTGTTGTATGATAGATTCTTGTAATGTTTGTAAGCCTTGTATATCAACGTGTGGGGGAAGGTGTGTTGTGTGTTGTGTTGTATGAAAGTGTGTTGTGTGTTGCGTTGTATGAAAGTGTGTTGTGTGTTGTATGAAGGTGTGTTGTGTGTTGTATGAAGGTGTGTTGTGTGTTGTATGAAGGTGTGTTGTGTGTTGTATGAAGGTGTGTTGTGTGTTGTGTGTTGTATGAAGGTGTGTTGTGTGTTGCGTGTTGTATGATAGACTCTAGTAATGTATCTAAGCCTTGTATGTCAACGTGTGGGGGAAGGTGAAGCCTGGAGGACACTGCAACACAACCACAGCCTCTCTCGCTTTGCAGAAAGAAGCCAGGCTGGTTAGTGCAGTGGTGGTGGCTGACATGGCGCTCACTGGTCGACTCCTACAGGAACCCCGCTATTCACTCCATCAGGATCATGCAGAAAATTGTAAGTATGCGAGTCCATGAGCATGCCAGGAGATGAAGAGGTGTTAGAGCGGGCACTGAACATTAAAAACCCAAATATTTATCAAGTACTTGTAAATTATTGAAATTTTCTTTCAAACATAAAACTGAAAAAAAAAAAAAAAAATGCTTTCAAACAAGGCTAGTGAAAAAAAAATAATAAAACTTTCAAACAAGACTAGTGACGATATCCAACAAATATCAAATGTTCTTTTCTTCACGAGTGTTTGTGCATGCTGTACGTTTCTCAGTGCCAATATAGGAGACCAACATGAAGCAGTCACTAGAAGGCGGCAACTAGAATTCATCCTCCCTCGTTCTCCTCCTCAGTTGATCGCGGTTCTCATCGGCATCTGCTACACCAACGTGCAAGTGAACCAGGCAGGAATTCAGGACATCGAGGGAGTGCTGTTCATCTTCATCACAGAGAACACCTTCCCTTCGCTCTACGGGGTGCTCAACATCTTCCCGCAGGAGATGCCGCTGTTCCTCAGGGAGTACAAGAACGGGATATATCGCTCCGACACCTACTACCTGTCGAAGATGATCTCCCTGGTGAGTGTCGCAGGGCAGGACACAGAAAACCCGCCTCTTGGGTACAAATTGATGTATTTTGAGTGTTTTTATACTACCAAGGGTATTTACTTTTATGGAATAGGGGAAGCTGGCCATGGACAACAAAAAAGAAAAAGAAAAGGCCCACTTGATTGCCAGTTCCCTACAAAATTAAGAGTTAGTAAAAAATCTAGGACAAATGCCTTGAAACGAGTAACACCCGTTATAAAATGGCTCTAGGAACAGATTGAGTAAAATTTTACATCATTAATAGGAGAAATACTCTTGGATAATCATCTCAGTGGCGCTGGAAAATAGTCATGGTGCAAGTCTGAGTGAGCAAAGCGTGTCATGATAAGATCCTGTGTGGTGCGTTTTCTAAATTGTGTCTCGCTTCCCTCCCCGCATCGCTTCAGATACCTGGCTTCATCGTGGACCCTCTGATATTCTGCCTCATCTGCTACTGGATGGTGGGCCTCCAACGGCACTTCTATCACTTCGCCATGACGGTTCTCATCACCATCTTCACTGCCAACACAGCGTCTGCGTGTGGTAAGCACCGGGAGACACTGACGCTCTTGTTGCACTATTATTAGAAAAGGTGGAAGTTCCATGTATTATTTTTCCATTGGTATTTTAACCCCTTCAGTACCATGACGCGTTTCCATAGTCATTCTGTTTACTATATGGTGAATTTATACAGCTTCAGAAACTCTTGTGGGGGGATTAGAATGGTGAATAATCTGGACATTAATCTTCTGACCTCCATAGACTCTTCGTAATGTTAATAAAAATGGTCTAATCCTACACAAATCTCAAGGTAAAAATGTGTCCTAGTATTGAAGGGGTTGATAGAAACCACCATTGCCTTTAAAAATCTTACAGGCTGTATTGGTTGCTCAGGAATTTTCAGAGTTTACCAGTGAAAGGTTTGAAAAATTATGACTATCAGTTTCAGTTAACTTTTACAGTATGGAGGTGGCCAATATAAGAGTGACAATGTAAAAAGTCATGCTGCGAGATTGTTGATGCTTGGGTGTTTGTCTTCAGGTTCCATGTTCTCGGCGATGTTTGAGAGCATTCCCTACATCATGCTCTTCCTCATTCCCTTCGACGTGGTGCTCCTCATCTCTGGCGGACTCTTCATCAACCTCACGTGAGTACTGACAGACGATCATTTTTTCCTGACAGCACTTCCCCTTGAAAATCTCAACGGACAGAGATTAATAATAAAAAGAAAAAAAATGTCGGAATCAGAGAAGTTACTGGTGATAACATAGTTCAATTTGAGTGCGAGGCAGAACCGCCAAACACTGTCGTATACTGGTTCATTTCCCGCAGGACCATGCCGTGGTTCATCGGGTGGGTGAAGTACCTGTCCTGGTTCATGTACAGCAATGAGGCGCTCACCATCACACAGTGGCTGGACGTCACCAACATCAGTAAGTACAAGTGCATGGCAGTAGTGTGCTAATTGTTCACCACTAGACGGCTTGTAACCTTCACTAGATACCTTTATTAAATTCCCTCTTAGTTAGTCGTAATAGTGTTAAATGTTCATGGCAGTAGTGTGCTAACCTGTCACCTCCACTAGATACCTTTATTAAATTCCCTCTTTGTTAGTTGTAATAGTGTAAGTGTTCAAGGCAATGGAATGGTAACTTGTCACTACTAGACGGCTTGTAACCTCCTCTAGATACCTTTATTAAATCACCTCTTAGTTAGTCTAATAGTGTAAGTGTTCATGGCAGTAGTGGGCTAACCTGTCACAACTAGATGGCTTGTAACTTCCAGTGGTTCCTTTACTAGATCACTTCTTAGTCAGTTGTAACAGAGTAAGGTATGATTGTTGTGAATAGTGTGGTAACCATTTCAGTACCAAGCTAACCTTCACTATATCACTTCCCAGTCAGCCATGATAGAGTGAAATTATAGTATTTTATATGAGTAACTAGATGATTTATAACTGATAACGTAAAGTATCATCCTTAACTAGGCCAAGTAATTTATTGGTGTTGAGAAAATAACGTGGTGCTGAAAGGGTTAAGGGACATCAATAACAAAAAGTACCATCCTCAATTTCGTCATATCTTCTGGTGACACTCGGAATAAGAAGCTGATGCTGTAATGTTGAAAGGTAAAGGGATTAAGTCTATTTTTCTTCAAGTACAACTGTCTCTCACGCCAGCACTGTTCCCTCCCGCAGCGTGTGAAATGCCGCCAGGTGTGCCCTGCATCCACACGGGCAAGCAGGTGATCCAGGAGTACACCTTCGACCCTTCACACTTGTCTCTTGACTTCGGCTTGATGGCGGTGCTGTACTGCTGCTTCCACCTCGTCGGCTTCTTTGGACTGTACCTGCGAGCCAAGAGGAAGTAACACACTAGTCCTCGCAAACCCTACAGAGACATACGTAACACTGATTTGTTTTAATGTGCTTCCAAATGTTGCACAAACAAAACTATTCACACTACAAGTTCCTCGACATGTCACCTTGGAAGAAATATGAACACAATGTCGAGCACCAAACCTGTTGCCCCGTGCAGCTCATGAGGTTTGGATTAACTTGTGTCTTGTGTTCATTGGTCATGGTGGTGGTGCCGCTCATCACCAACACCTGTGATGGGCGCAGGCAGTTATGTGGTACTCAGTCATCACATGAGCTGCGCGCCAGATGATTAATTAGATGAGTAAGTTACAGGAAATCAGCGTTTTGACCATAGAGGAGATGGTTATGTATACAAGTGGCGCCAGTTGAATTCAATGTTAGCCGTGCTTTGTGCCTCACCACGCATCAGGTTCATGTTGTTGACTCCTTAGTGAAATTGAATCAGTATTTCCATTGTACACTTTCCTCTCCATTCGCAATATTCGTAATATTCTTTGTGATGGCTTACATATGTTTTGTAATATGTTGTTATATGTTTGTAAATTTCATTCATACTGATGATGTTCCTGGCATGACAGTGTGGATGTGTTAGCTTACCTGACGAGTAAACTTGACGAACTGTTGCTCAAGCTGTATAATTTTTGCTCATCATAGAGAAGAATTTCTTTTTTTTGTTTGACAATAGCATTTGGCAATAAAAGAAATGACATAGGTGAACACACACACACACACACACACACGTAGCTCAGTGGTTAGAGCGCTGGCTTCACAAGCCAGATGACCGGGGTTCGATTCCCCGGCCGGGTGGAGATATTTGGGTGTGTCTCCTTTCACGTGTAGCCCCTGTTCACCTAGCAGTGAGTAGGTACGGGATGTAAATCGAGGAGTTGTGACCTTGTTGTCCCGGTGTGAAGTGTGTGCCTGGTCTCAGACCTATCCCAAGATCGGAGATAATGAGCTCTGAGCTCGTTTCGTAGGGTAACGTCTGGCTGTCTCGTCAGAGACTGCAGCAGATCAAACAGTGAATTACACACACACACACACACTCTCTCTCTCTCTCTCTCTCTCTCTCTCTCTCTCTCTCTCTCTCATCAAGACCAAGATCAAACTCAGCCAATCGCCAGCAGCTATTTGGCTCGACAGTCTCCAGTAACACTCGACACACACTAGTGGCTCACTCTGCTCGTCACTCCTTGTATATCTTTACCGGAACACAAGACTGCCACCAACTCGCCTTTCTATCCACTAGACGTGGAAGCTGACATGGAGCAACCTGAGGACGAGGAAACCACTGAAGAGTAAGTGTTTAATGCTTTATGTAACTTTCCCTTACAACCATATTTGCAACCCAAGGCCTCAGCTTTATACAGGGTGTAACGCGAGTTTCTGCAAATAATGGTAGAGGTAATGCTAAGCAGAAAGTGTTCTGTACATAATATAGGCTTTGTTTAGCTGTGGGGTGAAGTACGAGTGCGGCGGGATAACATGCAACAGCTGGGCTGGTCGTAGAAACACCATGTCAACATATTCCGCTACTTGCAAAAGGCTCCAGATAAGGTTACACATGTTTTGAAGGATGTTTTCATGGCTTTAGAGCTTTATTAATGAGATATCTGCTTTAATTACCGAGGAAACATTCTTGACAACCTGGCTGATCTTCGATTATTCTGATTGAGTAGTTCATTGTTCGAATCGCAGCATGTTGGTTCGCTGTTCGAGACGCACAGTAATTTTCTGGTGCAGTGGTAAGTGCTCTCTATTGTAGCCATAGTAGGGCTTGTCCACTCCATTGTGCCGTGCCTCTAAGGCACACACACACACACACACACCAGAAAGCGGAGAGGCAAATGGGCAAGCCTCTTAAATGTGTAGCCCTTGTTCACCTAGCAGTAAATAGGTACGGGATGTAACTCGATGGGTTGCGGCCTCGCTTTCCCAGTGTGTGGTGTGTGTTGTGGTCTCAGTCCTACCCGATGATCGCTCTATGAGCTCTGAGCTCGCTCCGTAATGGGTAAAGGCTTGCTTGGTGATCAGCAGACGACCGTGGTGAATTACACACACACACACACACACACACACACACACATTTTATAAATACGTCAAAACATATTTATATTTTTAATGTGAATTGTTGCATAACGCAAAATTGAAGGGGATACTAAACTAAATATTTTTCCGTTCTGACGCTTAGTAAATATTACATAACCACTCGAGCTTTGAAGTTTGTTGCATTTACAAATGAATAGCTAATCTTCCAGGTCTTGTGATGTCGTCAGTTGAATAAAAGTAATACCACAGGGCCCATTCGTTCTTTTTTCTTCGATAGAAGGAAAGATACAGCAGGCATGCAGACACACTGGTTATCTTTGCTTGATGGTTGTTATATTAAGATGAAACAAGCATAGAGTAACAAGCCATAGCCTGGTTAAGACATTTCTGATCAAAATGTCATATTGTAGTAAACGCGCGTTAGCAGTGAGGAATCAGCAGGATTCACATTACTTAATTAATACCTAATTATATCATTCTTATTAGTATGAATATAAGTATAGGACAAGTTGTACTACCTATTTATGCAGTAGCATCAAATCCACTCTGATGGCAAACTTTCTCTTTTAAGTAATAAGGCGACTGTGGCTACGCAAGGACAGACGACAGCGCCACGGTGCTTAGTGCTATTCACCCTTCCACCCCCACTGTCTCCCAGTACTCCTCACTCCACAGTCTTTCGTGACGGCAGGAGGTGTGCAAGTCAGCAGGTACTGCCACATTCAAAAGCCTCCGGTTGAATTGACATGGGATTGTGAGAATGTTTTTGCGATTCTAGTGACATTAACAAGATTTCTACACTCAAACGGCTCTGATTGAAGTGACTCGTACGAGATTTCACGAGTGTTTTTGAAGATTCTGGGGACAATAACAAGACTGCGTTGGTGTCTCCGCGTCTCCATTTCATCTTATTACTGGACTAAGCCACGAAACCGAGCCACAGAAGCAGGACTACGTTATCAAAGTGAGTGTTTATTTGAGGCGAGCTAGCCAAGGGGTAACTTAGGATAAATCATCAAATGCCTTTCGTGCCATTTTTAAATGTTTTTGTGATCCCATATTTATCAGTATTTCCAGCCTTATCTCTCAGTATTATACGCCTGTCTTGCCACAACATGCAGCCGCGTTACTAAGCTTTCATATCAGCCATTGAGATACACGAACCATGAGCAGGTTGAAGTTTGGTGAAGGTTTAAGTGAGTTACAAGGGGGCTCGACCCATCTACGGCCCCACCGCCATCTTGGATATGCCTCCCCCGGCGGCCGGGGGAGGCCTAGCGCCAGCCCAGAATCCAGGATTATTTTCTTTAATTCCTGGACAGTTTATTTGGGTTGAATTGTAAGATTTGATTCTTTCTACAAGTATTTGGTTGTGTTTGAAGTGTTTTCCGTGCGTGTATGGGGGGCAGCATGTTGTTGTTGGCGTTGTTTTTGTGTTAAATAAGGCTGTTTTTTGGCGCCAAATTTTCATGACCGTCGTAGGAAAATTTTTGTTAGAGGAAGTATCAAGATGTTATTGTATTCAAAAAATAGTTGATGTGTTTTAAAGTGTTTCGCTTTCCTGGTCAGCGGAATTAGTGGAGAGTGGAATTGTTTTCTAACAATGTTAATGTTCCAATAATATTTTTGTTGGTACCCCCGTGAATTATTTATTTCTGGCTCCAACTCTCTCAAAAGTGTTGGAAAAGACTGTTTATATTCTTTAAAGGGTGTTTCGTTCCTTTGAAGTGAGACTGGGCTGACATTTGACCTTTTTTAAGGTGGGTCAAGGTTCCAACATTTTATTTATAGTCCTTTTAAAAGATCTTTGATATTACCGGGGTTTGGAATCTCTTTATATTTTTGGTATTAATTAAAATATGTGCGAAGTCAGAATATGTGAAGCATTCTGGTCTGGCGGCGTTTTTTCGATAAGTCATTTTCAAAATGATTTGCGTAACGTATATAAGACCGGCAGGTCAGGCCAGGGCTGTGACGTCATCACACCACCGGGCCAGTCTGTGACGTCATCGTCCAGCGGGTTGGGCCGATGACATCACTATGGCGGGAGCCTCTCAGATGTCTTCCCTTCCTGGCTCTCTCTGTCCATATCTAACATGATTTACTGTTATATCGTGTGTGTGTGTGTGTGTGGGTGTCATCGGCCCAACGGGTTGGGCCAATGACGTCACTATGGCGGGAGCCTTCCAGATGTTTTCCCTTCCTGGCTCTCTCTGTCCATATCTAACATGATTTACTGTTATATCGTGTGTGTGACCTCTTTTTTTGTTTTATAGATGGTAATACTGTGTGTGTGTGTGTGTGTGCTGTGTGCGTGCGTCTTTTTTTTTTCCTTTTGTAGATGGTGATACTGTGTGTATGTGTGTGTGACTTTTTTTGTTGCTGATGGTGATACTGTGTGTGTGTGTGTGGGCCTTTTTGTTTTGTTTTGCAGATGGTGATAGTGTGTGTGTGTGTGTGTGTGGCCTCTTTTTGGTTTTGCAGATGGTGATACTGTGTGTGTAATTCACCTCCTCCTCCTCGGTCGTCTGCTGGTCACCCAGCCAGTCTTCCCCATTACGGAGCGAGCTCAGAGCTCATAGACCGTGTGTGTGTGTGTGTGTGTGGCCTTTTTTTTTGTAGATGGTGATACTGTGTCGTGCGTGCGTATTGTGTGTAATTCACTGTTTGATCTGCTGCAGTCTCTGACGAGACAGCCAGACGTTACCCTACGGAACGAGCTCAGAGCTCATTATTTCCGATCTTCGGATAGGTCTGAGACCAGGCACACACCACACACCGGGACAACAAGGTCACAACTCCTCGATTTACATCCCGTACCTACTCACTGCTAGGTGAACAGGGCTACACGTGAAAGGAGACACCCAAATATCTCCACCCGGCCGGGGAATCGAACCCCGGTCCTCTGGCTTGTGAAGCCAGTGCTCTAACCACTGAGCTACCAGGCCGGGTGTGTGTGTGTGTGTGTGTGGCCTCTTTTTGGTTTTGCAGATGGTGATACTGTGTGTGTAATTCACCTCCTCCTCCTCGGTCGTCTGCTGGTCACCCAGCCAGTCTTCCCCATTACGGAGCGAGCTCAGAGCTCATAGACCGTGTGTGTGTGTGTGTGTGCCTTTTTTTTTTTTTTGTAGATGGTGATACTGTGTCGTGCGTGCGTGCGTGCGTATTGTGTGTAATTCACTGTTTGATCTGCTGCAGTCTCTGACGAGACAGCCAGACGTTACCCTACGGAACGAGCTCAGAGCTCATTATTTCCGATCTTCGGATAGGTCTGAGACCAGGCACACACCACACACCGGGACAACAAGGTCACAACTCCTCGATTTACATCCCGTACCTACTCACTGCTAGGTGAACAGGGGCTACACGTGAAAGGAGACAGACCCAAATATCTCCACCCGGCCGGGGAATCGAACCCCGGTCCTCTGGCTTGTGAAGCCAGTGCTCTAACCACTGAGCTACCAGGCCGGGTGTGTGTGTGTGTGTGTGGCCTCTTTTTGGTTTTGCAGATGGTGATACTGTGTGTGTAATTCACCTCCTCCTCCTTGGTCGTCTGCTGGTCACCCAGCCAGTCTTCCCCATTACGGAGCGAGCTCAGAGCTCATAGACCGTGTGTGTGTAATTCACTGTTTGATCTGCTGCAGTCTCTGACGAGACAGCCAGACGTTACCCTACGGAACGAGCTCAGAGCTCATTATTTCCGATCTTGGGATAGGTCTGAGACCAGGCGCACACCATACACCGGGACAACAAGGTCACAACTCCTCGATTTACATCCCGTACCTACTCACTGCTAGGTGAACAGGGGCTACACGTGAAAGGAGACACACCCAAATATCTCCACCCGGCCGGGGAATCGAACCCCGGTCATCTGGCTTGTGAAGCCAGCGCTCTAACCACTGAGCTACCGGGCCGTGTGTGTGTGTGTGTGTGTGTGTGTGTGGCCTTTTTTTTATATTTTTTGTAGATGGTGATACTGTGTCGTGCGTGCGTGCGTATTGTGTGTGTGTGTGTGTGTGTGTGGTGCTGAGGGGGAGACAAGGTAGGCACTGGCTCCATCACTCATGGCTCCTGGCTACCCTGGCTCGCCCCAACTCTGAAACACTTCTGCATTGCCTCCACTACTTACAAAATACTTTACGACTGATTTTTCATTGCATATAGAAAGCACTACTTTGTGTATCAAGAACATAACACTAGGCCATAACATTGAAAGATTGTGTGTGTTGCCGTAGTCATAGAAACTTTCGTAAGTAGTGGAGGCCCTGCAGAAGTGTTTTAGAGTCGTGGTGAGCCAGGGCAAGCAGGAGCCACAAGTGATGGAGCCAGTGCCTACCTTGTCTCCCCCTCAGCACCACACACACACATGCACACACACACACACACACACATATATATACGCACACTTTAAGGGGTTAATGTGCTCTTTTAATATTGTATTCTGTATAGGGCAGCAAAAATACTAGCTGTGCCGCTGAGTCCTTGTAATGCCACTTCATAGTTCTCACATTTCCTTTTTTATTTGATCCAGAGTTTTCTTCATGCATTGTTCATTACAAGAGTATTTTCTCACTTATCATACTTATCCCTCAGTTCCTAGTTTGCCCCAATGAGCTGATCCTGTTCTTTTCCACTGTGATTATCCTTCACATTTTTGTTTTTTCCTCCTTGAAGCCAAAAAATTCCCTTTCACTATTCCAACTTCCTAGGTGTTTTAGTCCCAAAGGCATTTCAATCATCTGCGTCCCTCTGGATCTGGCTCCCCTGCTGTTTATAATGGTGGCAACACCATCTATATTCTCCTTTTCATACTTTTTCGGCCATAATTTGAGCAATTTCAAAATAACATAGGAGACAGGATCGTGCCTTATCCCCTTTTTCCCCTACAATACATCACCAGGTTTATTCAGGCTTTGCATTCTGCAGTTATCAGAGCTGCTGGTTATATGTCCACCTTGTACGGTGGTCATCGTGTGTATGTTTCACTGTTTGATCTGCTGCAGTCTCTGACGAGACAGCCAGACGTTACCCTACGGAGCGAGCTCAGAGCTCATTATTTCCGATCTTCGGATAGGCCTGAGACCAGGCACACACCACACACCGGGACAACAAGGTCACAACTCCTCGATTTACATCCCGTACCTACTCACTGCTAGGTGAACAGGGGCTACACGTGAAAGGAGACACACCCAAATATCTCCACCCGACCGGGGAATCGAACCCTGGTCCTCTGGCTTGTGAAGCCAGCGCTCTAACCACTGAGCTACCGGACGTGTGTGTGTATAAGTGTGTGTGTGTGTGTGTGTGGTAATAATAATAATAGTAATAGTAGTAGTAACAATATTTAGTTAATAAATCTCAAATCTTTCAAACTTATGTGTGACTGTTGTGTGTGGGGTTGAGGGAAATGATGGGTTGATACACTGTGTTAGTATTGCAGATCATTTATTGATAAATAAATCTAAAGCTGTATAATGCTCATGAGGACACACAACAGTATTAGTTCACGGCTAATCTATGACAAGTCAAAATGTGTCGTCTCATGAATAACTCTGAATGGCTGAGGAGGATTTCAGTTTCACTATTCGTGGTACTAATCCTTGTATAATCAGGCACCTGATTACAGTACAATCACAGTTGAGCCATTCAAAGTTTATTAGTTTCCAAGCTACGGAACTTTCTGAACTATACAATAACAAAAACAGTTTCGTATGAAATCCTCATAATAATCACAACAAAAATGCATCTAATAACACATTTGAGAACCATGATAAATAGTTTTCTAGTGTTATATAAGTTAAATACCGAAATTCAACAGCATTATCTTAAATGAGATTAAGGTCTCACTTAAAAGTATCTATAGATCCTATCTGTCTCAACCTTGATGCACAACAACAACAACCAAAATGTTGCCATGTATATATGTATATGCATATATATGGAGCAGTATGTATATACAAGTATCGGTTTCCACAATGATTGATATAACGTAAGGGCGTGCACAACCAGCAGACACACTAACGAAAGACAGGTGCACTTACTGATCACACACACATAAATATGCATAAAATGGGAGAGTCATGAATCACAAGAACATTAAATTTTGCTGTTGGCAACTTGAAAGAGAGCAGAACATGAGGCAAACAGGAGTAGTCTTCAGTACACTGAGGCGCAAAGTAAACCATCATGTTTCTCAATGTACGAATGACTGAATGCAACTCATCATGCAGAAGTCTCGATGTTTTGGCTGAAAAGTCTCATCAACTTTGATTTTTGACATACTTAATGGAATACAAATAATAATAAAAAATAAAAAAAAAAAAAAAAAATTCAAATGTATAACAAGCAGCCCTCTGCATGCTTCTGCTTTGACAGACTGGAGAAGATGAAGAAGTACACAGGACACCTAAAACATTCAATATAAGCGTCATCATTGTTACACTACTGTCTTGGGGGAAGGGGTGGGGGTGTCTGCCACCACTTCTTGGACTACAGTAATAGTGGTGCCGCCCTGGAATGATATGCAACTACTCATTTACAAACAATATGAAAATGAGAAAATAATATCCTTTATGTAACCAAGGTCTCACTCATCTGTTCTTCAGTTATAATGTGCCAGATTTTGTATGTTTAATGGAACTGAGATGCCACAAATAAGAACTTGTGTGACACTGCATAAACTGGCATCCATTGCATATAGTCAATATTGTTGCACAGTGTTTTCTAGAATGGTGTATGCATCTTTGGTGACAAATACAACCAAATGTGTTGCATGATAACCTTAAACAATAAAATAAATATCTCACTGATTCCCTTATTTAATCATCACAATTATTCGATAGGAAATAAATATCAATGTACATTAGTCTATTAAGACATAGATTAGATTGCTTACCACTGATCAGACACTGTGCCACAAGATGGGCACATTCATGTGACAGGATTTAGACTGTGTGTGTGTGTGTGTGTGTGTGTGTGTGTGTGTGTGTGTGTGTGTGTGTGTGTGTGTGTGTATATATATATATATATATATATATATATATATATATATATATATATATATATATATATATATATATATATATATATATATATATATATATTCTACTTGTTAATTGCATACAGTTTAATTTCCAAAATATAATAACTTTCACTATTTTACTTCTGATGGCATGTACAGTACTTGCCTATTCATTGCTTTGTTAATGAAATTTTGAAAAAATAAAACGATGCTATTATATAAAGCTAAAAAGAGGTAAATGTAATGGCCATGGTCTGTACTCTCCTTATAACACCTTGCCAGGTGTTCAATATAAATATTTCTCCTATAGATTATCTTTGCTGGTTATTAATAGAAATGTTTCCTCTATAGATTATCTTAACAACAAATAACAAGATGTGCAGCTGCATCGCTGCAGGACAAAACATACTTCCGTAACAACATATTATACCATTAAATCCACGTCCATAGGAACAAAGACGAATGAAATTGGAGAAAAACAGTAACTGCTACTCAAACCCTAAATAACAACAGCAGGTCGTCCTGTAACCTGCATGGCAATGACATAGATGTAATCCTAAGACACCAGAACAGTCGGTGAGAGCATCACCCGGCTGATTCAGGGATGCTGCACACCTGCACAAGAGTTTCTTGGAATGTCTGTAAAAGTCACACATGAGATGACAAGGAAGGACAACATCTGTCCCTCAGACTCCCTTGGCAAAGTTAGTGAAGTGTGGCAGAAAGAAGTGTAACTCAACTCTGTGTTACTCAACTCTGCTCTCCCAAGCACTGTTTTCTGGCATAGACAGAGCATAATTTTTCCAAAGCTCAGAAAGAGAGTGTATAAACTTTTGGGAATATCACACAGTTGAATAGTTGCTGGAGCAATGTTGAAAAGATTGTGCCTCAGCATCCAAAGTACTGAAAATAAGATTGTCAGTTCAAAAACTGTTGAGGATGAAAATTTAATTTCATATCAAACTACTGATGGCATAGAATGAGAAAACAGCTCAGGCTAACCTCAAAACTTCTTAACTATGAGCAACCAAGTTGCCCTCCACCCTCCTTGGTGCTTGGAACTCCACCTTCTCCAGCACTGATTTGTGTCATGTTGCTCTCATTACTGATTTATGGAAAACTTAGCTGAATGATTATGTTGAGCTTGGCTCCCTGCTGGCTTATCTTTGCTATCATGCACCTGCAACAAACACAGAAAGCTTCTTGACAAGATAAAATGATACTGGAGGTCCTCACATGCTCTGTATGACTCAGGTTCAAGCAGCTCACAGACTACAAGCCATAGTGATAATATCTGAGGTTCCACAATTACTTTTCTTGTCAAAATTTCTTCCATGCAGGTAATTTGAGCTCTACCGTGACCAGCTGCCGTGTGGATTGATGAGTAACCAAATCAGGTGAACTTACACCATCCTGCCAGCAATGCAGCCTATGAAGTGATGCCACACATACCCCTCCAGGTCAACTCAGCACAAGTCCAGCTCCTCATCATTCTGGAGAGGAAGAACAACGATATAAGGCTATTTGAGCTGCCAGGTAAACCTTTCTAACCTTATTTCATTACTACATTATGCATCTTTTGCATATCATCCACATCTAAGTTTTGATGATGTTCTCACCTGACTAATTGAAGTGCTACCAACACCTTTAGCAAGGGCATCCACATCAGCCCCAGAGCTGGAGGTGTAGGGTGGGTAGGTGTCAGTCACTCCTGGCTTCTTGGTCTCCTATTTGGGGAGATAAAGTTAGGCTTGCATTAAGTCTGTCTCGGTTAAAGGCAATCTTTCTCACTTTATGAATTTGATGTGTCCTTCATCATACTGAAAGCCTCAAACAAGATGTTTCTTGGTGCAGGGCCTCACCTGGCTGCACTTGGGGACAGGCAGACTGCGAGCCAGCTTGGCATACTCCACATCCATATGTTTGATGAAGGGGCTATTCAGGACCTTCACTGCCATGTCTCCATCCTCCTCATCAAAGGCCTGGATCAGCATCTCCAAGGTTTGTACCTGAAAGCAACCAGTTTTGAACGAGTCACCTCCACGTGATGCCGGACAACACTGTGACCCTTACCACTCTTCCACTTGCACAGTTCTGTTAGATAGGGTAGAATCAAAACCTTTACATCTCGGCTGACTAGCTTCGGCGTCTTTCTCACAGCTGGAATGTTGCATCTTGCTATCTTCTACAGCTATTTTCATGCTAACTGCTCTTGCTAACTGCATACCTCCCCTCCTCCTGAGACCTTGCTGTACAAGGCTTTCTTCTTCCTCTCATCCCTATTCTGTCTGTCCAACTCCCAAATGTGACTTAACCCGTATTCTCAATCATTCGTACCTTTCTCTGGTAAATTCTGTATATCCAACTTCCTATGACTTTTCTTCCTGTAAGAGGGTGTCTCAAGGCATTCATCTCTTTTTTTTTGGCAAAATCTATCACACCTCTATGGCAACTAAGTGGGCCTTTTTTATTTTTGTTATTGCCGTTGTGAATCTGCAAGTTGGAGCTCTGTCTGTACAGCACACTGACATCCTGTGCCAAGGACAGGGTAGCTTTCAAGGTTCAGGGAGAACTGTCTTCTATTACCATTCCAAGGCATATATCATTCATTACAAGGGGAGACCATGCAGAAGACACACTGCATATCCTGTGTCATGGAGCATACACTGCCACAAGTAGTACAAAGCAACTGCAATAGGCTGTGTGATTACCACAGCCCAGAAATCCTTAAAATGTATAACCAAGAATTATGGCTTCACTTCAAATTGGGAGTACTAATTTGAGAAAGGGCTAATCATCACCATTTGTAACAGTTGGTGATACTGGTTATATATGAAGTATGAAGGAGATCTCACCTCTTCATTCTCACAGTAGGATCCCCACTCTCTGAAGGCTTTCTCTGCTGCCACAGTGTCACCCCGGGCCAGCTGCACCAATACCAGGGCCACGGTGAGCCTCCCAATGGCAGCTGGCAACACGTAATGGAGTACATGAACAGCATGAAGTGAACATCCATTTCCAAATCACACATAATTGCACAACACAAGACTCAGGATAGAGATGTGGTTTAAATTCAACCGGTTAACCTGAAAGTCATTGACAACAGTGACTTACGCTGATTCTCTCCAGCTTGGTGGTAGCAGATTTCTCTCCTGATGGCATCTGTTGCAGCATCATACCTGTAACACCAAAGCACTCTCAGAAAGAAGTGTAGACACAAAAGTACACTTGCATTTGAGGGGAAAATGTTCAAAGCTATGTTAAAACTATAAACATTGATGAGGTGACTACAAAACTGGCCAATGACTGTAAGAACCTGTGGTCGTATTCTACACAGTTATCGTCAGGTCTCGCAGAATTCCTGACCGTCACTCTACTGACCTTAATGCTCACAATATGTCAACTTTAAATATATAGAAAGAAATAAGTTCTTGATCTAATTTTCTTTGATCTAAATGATTTTGACATGTTACTACTTTTGGAAATAGTAAGACAGTGTAGCCAAACAAAAGGAACATGATAGGTAGGAGAAAATCACATCCGGTAGCCTGACACATGCAGGCTGTGCGGGGCAAGGCTTGTTTGAGTTTGGGAAAAACTGATCGTACCCCTCTTGGCAGTTATTTATAATAATACATTATTGCAACAAAGAAGGTCACTATTTAGTCAACATTACTGATACTTATTGTTATATTAATAATAAATTACGATTGGGATCGTGTTATGGTGCAGACAGCTGTGTTCCCACTATGTTGACAAGACTTAAAAGATGGTCACTGGTGATGCTATGACAGGGTGAAGCTTGCCATAGCACTTACGACTATACTCGTATCACAAGGTTAGAGTCTGTTATAGATGGACTTATATCCAAAATTTGTCATTTTGTCTTGCTATGATGACATCATAAGCTATGACAGCTTGTAGAATATAGATTCCAGCCCATTGCTACAACCATCACTATAACCCTTAACATGCTCTTCTGTTTTATGTAAGGGAAATTTGGCTAATGGCAACAAAAATGGTCTAACAAAAGACTTGGATAGATGTCGTGAAACCTCCTCTTACTTTTGCATCTTGACGTTGAGGCGAGACACACGGCTCTGGTACTCCGCTGCCTGCCTGGGCCGGTCCTCAGTCTGTGGATGGCAGTGTGGTGTCAGCAAGTGCAAGTTGTGGAAAGAAATATACGAGTAGATCAATTTCACAATAAAGAACAGCAAAGGTGTGGCTATCTCACTATCACAATGTCGACGGCATGCTCAAACATGATGAGGGCTTTTTCTGGCAGCTGGGTATCTATCATCTTGGCGCCCTTCTCCAGTGACAGAGCGGCAGTGTCAGGAATGCCGTGCTCCCGGTACATACAAGCTGCTCGTTGGCACAGGGTAAAGATGGATTCCAAGTCTCCGAGCTCCTTACTGATGAGAGCTGCCTGGTCTAGACACCTAAGTGAACACAAGGAAGCTCCATGAGAGGCCAAATCTATGCAGTTGTTGCACTTCAGAAACTGTGTACCTAACTTTAGAAAATGATTAAAGCTGCAGTTATAATGAAATATTTGACAAAGAGATCCTGTAACATTGCTAAGTCTGTCTAATGAAGGCATTTCCAGCAACACTTACTTCCCAGCTGAGAAGAATCTGGAGGTTTTGGTTAAGGAAGATATGAGAACATTTTTACAAAGATATTGTCAACATCATGATTACTCTTGCACATAATTATCTCATCCATGAAAGTGAAGGCAATACAAATATGTGTATGTGTTGTGTTGTGTGTCTGTACAGGTGCACCACTCCAGGCAAAACACACGAGTGGTAGTAACACAGGGCAATGAGGCAAAGGATACGATCGGTTGAGCTTGTAGTTCTCCACCGCCTTGAGCAAACACTCCCGGCACTGAGTGAACTGCTTGGCTGTCTTGTAACACGTGGCTGGAACAGACACACTTCATTAGCTGTTGTCACTGAATCAATACATGTCACTGCTGCATAACCTTACCTTGATGAGTGGTTAGGTGAAGAGACAGTACATGAGAAGAGAAAGACTCACAAGGTAAATGGTGTATCAGTCAACAAACCACCAAGTTACAGAAATAAACATTAGACTATTTGCTCACCTGCTGCATTGTATTCATCTGCAGCCACATCGTAATCTGGCTTCCACTTCAAGAGACTCGTTTTAAGGCTGTGGGAGGGAAATTGTGGTGTGAATGAGAAGCTTTTACAATGTAACATAGTAATACAGAAAACCAAAGATAATACAAAGAACAGCAAGAATTAGTCCCCTATCTTCCTGCATCTTCCTTTAGGTTATTTTGGTGATTGAGGGGAAGGATGGTGGTGTGAGGGGAAAGGGGGAGGCCGCCGTGGTACATTAGAACCATGCGTGCTTTGGGGTCCGAGGGTCTCCAAGCGCACGGGTTTGAATCCTGTCCACGGTCCGAGTGTAGGTTGGGCTTCCTCACTCGGGGCAACGGTTTCCTAGCGGGTGGGCTTTGAGATAGGAGGTACCCCAAAAAGTATCCCCTTTAGCCCATAAATTCCCGTGAAAAGCCCACATGGTATAAGAAAAAAAAAAAAAAAAAAAAAAAAAAAAAAAAAAAAAAAAATCATGAATGAGGACAGGTGGACAAAGATTTGGATGTAATACAGAAAACATTAAAAATCATTCCATTGTCTTCCTACAGCTTCCCTTCAGTTATTTTTGGCAATGGGGGGAAGGATGGAGGTGTTGGGGGGGAAGGGAGAGGCTGGACACAGTATAAAGATTTCATGAAGGTGGGTAGGTGGATAAAGATTTAGATAATACAGAGAACAGCAAGAATCATTCCACTGTGTTTTTGCAGCTTCCCTTTGGTTATCTGGGCGATGGGGGTGGAGGATGGAGGTGTGGAGGGGGGGGAAGGGGAGGCTGGACATCATAATAAGGATTTCATGAATGAGGACACAAATTTGGAGGTAATACAGACATCAATAATTAGTCCACTGTTTTCTTGCGTCATATGGATGATGGGGGAGGAAGGATGGTGGTGGTGGGGGGGGGGAAGGGAGAAGCCGGGAATAATAATAAAGTTTCATGAATGAGGGCAGGTGGATAAAGATTTAGATAATACAAAGAACAGCAAGAATCATTCCACTGTCTTTCCGCAGCCTCCCTTTGGTTATCTGGGCGCTGGGGGTGAAGGATGGAGATGTGGGGGAGAGAAGGGGGAAGATGGACGTAATAATGATTTCATGAATGACAAAAAAACTGGAGGTAAAACAGAAATCAATAATTAGTCCACTGTTTTCCTGCGTTATATGGACAATGGAGGGGGAAGGTTGGAGGTGTGTGTGTGTGTGTGGAGGGGGAAGAGGCCGGACATGTATTAAGACTTCATGAATGAGTGTAGGTGGACAAAAATTTAGATAATACAGAAAGCTTAAAAATTCCGTCCACTGTCTTTCTGCAGCTTCCCTTTAGTAACTCAGCTGAGACATTCCACTTCGCATCCCTAACCCTACAATAAGCAGAGGTGGGTGGGTGGCTTCTCCCTCCCCCCCCTTTCTATCTCCACGCCCATCATAGATAACATACACAAAAACCTTAATTTACGGTCTGCCCCATAACCACCAGCACCTTAAGCACCTGCAACACTTGTCTACGTTCTCTGCCACCACACAGGAAGGTAAATATGACAGATAAAAGATTTTCCTATTCCCGAGTAGCAGAAGATAACCAACATTTTACTTCTCGAGGCTAAATTTTCCCATAATCCCCAAACATTTCGTGCACACATTAGCCCGCTGCCTCTACGGGTATTAGGGAGATAAGTGGACATGGTTTCACTTTGTATTACCTCTTTTCGGCCTCCCTAATATGAGCAAGAGCCTCTTCGATTTTCTTCGTGGCTGCCATGTTTGTTTACGATGCGAGTTTGTTTACCTTCTCAGCTGACATGCGCGCGCTGGAGACCGACTCACTGCTGGGGACGGTTTTCATGCTGTGCTCCTTGCTATGTTATCTTCTATACCACATGAAATAATGACCTATCGTATACTTTATCTATGTTTTCAGGCTTATATAAAACCCATGATATGCATTTCTATTGCTTCACAGCCTGCAAAAGCCTCAAAATGCTCCGCTCACTTCCCTCTCAATCTATTGCGTCATTTTTCTCTTAATTTGTTTGGTTATGTATGAAGGTATTCTGGGCTGCCGTAATGGACTGTATATAGTATTTAAATTTCATTAGATGATGTGGAGCGTTCTAGGTCATCACTGTTCTATATCTCACTTGATCTAATGTTATCTGTCTGTCTGTCTGTATCACGTACGGAGAGCAAACAAGGTAAACAGAGCCAAGATTCTTACTCTCTCTGCACCATAGTGATACTCCACCCGGCTCACATCATCTATATTCTTGTATGTTTGACTGTCAGTGGTATTGATAAGTATGGTGATGAATGCTAAGAAAAAAAAATATCCGTACTGTTTCTCTCATTTCACAGTGAAGGTGAGAGAGAGAGAGAGAGAGAGAGAGAGAGAGAGAGAGAGAGAGAGAGAGAGAGAGAGAGAGAGAGAGAGAGATGTTTAATATTAAAGTAATTTTCTAGTTAATCAAGTAATGAAGGTCAGCCGAGGCGCTTTGAGTGACGTCACAAAGATCCATGAGGTCAGAGGCGCAACGCATTGTGGGTCGGCGCGCAAATTTCACTGAGGTGTTGTGCGCGGCTAAGAAAGGAAACCTGTCAATGATGATGGTGGCACTATTAATTGGAGGAATTTTAAGGGAAGGGGAAGGGGAAGGGTCTATATAAAATGAGCTTCGAAGTTTTTACGTATTTACAATTGATACCAGTTTGTCCTCATTCATTGTTTACTTGGTGTGGTGTTAGTTGCTGATTTCTCTTGCTGTTCTATTTCCACGTTGAATTGTATCTATTTCCCCTTTTTGATGTCTTTGTTTTTTTATGTAAGAGTGAAAAAACTGGACTAAGGCAACAAAAACGATCAAACAAAAAAGGCCCACTGACATGCCAGTCCCCGAATAGGGTCAAGAGAGGTAGCCAAAAGAATGAGATAAATGTCTGGAAACCTTCCACTTAAATGAGTTCAAGTAGAAGCTGGAAATCCAGAAGCAGGGAGAGGGTTCCAGAATTTACCAGAGAAAGGTATGAATGATTAAGAGTGCTGGTTAACTCTTGTATTATTAGAGAGGTGGACAGAATAGGGATAAGGGAACGTAAAAAGTCTTGTGCAGCGAGACCGCGTAAGGAGGGAGGCATGCAGTTGATGAGCTCAGAAGAGCAGTTAGCATGAAAATAACGGTAGAATATTGCAAGAGATTCAACATTACGACAGTGAGAAAAAGGCTGAAGACAGTCAGTCAGAGGAGAGGAAATGATAAGGCGAAATCTATTGATTCCATCCTTATTTAAGTGTAAGCCCCTATGCATGTGAAGAATACTCCGTACGTGGGTGGACGAGACCGCAATGCAGAGTTGACAGTTGGGGAGGGAGAGGAAGGGGGAGAAAAACTGGAGGACACGACTCAGAACGCCTAACATCACAGAAGCTGTTTAAGCAAAAGATAAAATGTGAAGGTTTCCAGTTTAGGTTATAAGTAAAGGATAGACCAAAGATATTCAGTGAAGAAGAGGGGGACAGTTGAGTGTCATTGAAGAAGAAGGGATAGTTGTCTGGAAGTTGTGTCGAGATGATACATGGAGAAATTGAGTTTTTGAGGCATTGAACAATACTAAATTTTCCTTGCTTCAGTCAGAAATGTTAGTGTTCTTCAGACCTGCTACTGTTGATTAATTTTGTTTGTCTCTAATGTTAATGTCCCTGCTCCTCCCTCACACCTCCCTGGTTAGTTTCAGTAAGGTTAGGTAGAATTTGGTCAGGTTAGAAATCTCCTCAGTTTTCATCATACTTGTTATATTTTGTCTTTTTTGCAGATTTTTCTCCTTTATTTTTTTTTAATCCCTTATCCATACTGGCACACTTTTATCAATATTTCTTGCATTACTGGCCTTCTTCATATTGGCATCACGCTGCAATGCTACCACTCAAAGTAAACCTTCCCCCCCTTCCCGTTCTCTCTCTCTCTCTCTCTCTCTCTCTCTCTCTCTCTCTCTCTCTCTCTCTCTCTCTCTCTCTCTCTCACACACACACACACACACACACACACACACACACACACACACACACACACACACACACACACACACACACACACACACACACACACACACACACACACACACACACACACACACACACACACACACACACACACACACACACACACACACACACACACACACACACACACACACACACACACACACACACACACACACACACACACACACACACACACACACACACACACACACACACACACACACACACACACACACACACACACACACACACAAACGCGCTCACACACACACACACACACACACACACACACACACACGCCCGGTAGCTCAGTGGTACACGCCCGGTAGCTCAGTGGTTAGAGCGCTGGCTTCACAAGCTAGATGACCGGGGTTCGATTCCCCGGCCGGGTGGAGATATTTGGGTGTGTCTCCTTTCACGTGTAGCCCCTGTTCACCTAGCAGTGAGTAGGTACGGGATGTAAATCGAGGAGTTGTGACCTTGTTGTCCCGGTGTGTGGTGTGTGCCTGGTGTCAGGCCTATCCGAAGATCGGAAACAATGAGCTCTGAGCTCGTTCCGTAGGGTAACGTGTGGCTGTCTCGTCAGACTGCAGCAGATCAAACAGTGAAACACACACACACACACACGCACACGCACACGCACACACAAACGCACACACACACACACACACACACACACACACACACACACACACACACATACACACACACTACAAATAAGAATTGATTAATGGATTAAATAAAACCCATTCAACTGTACTTTGTTTATTTAATTTTTGATCTATATCATTTCATTTTTTTTAAAGTATGTGATATGAATGAAGACAACACGAGGGTGATTTGATACCAGCGTGTCTTTAAGCCAGGCGCGCGGTACGGTGACGCTGCGGCGGGCGGCGGCAGCACGGCAGGGCCAGCAAGGGCCACAGGAGGTCAGTGTGGCTCAGACAGTGGCAAAGGAGGGTTGCACGTCCGCCTCCCAAGTTCCCATGTCGCAATCCAGGCGGCCCTGTACGCCCCAACACGCCCACCGCCCACGCCAGCACCCACCTCCTGGCTCCCCTGAACACTCTCCGAGCCTTGACGCGAGCGAGGCGGCAAGTTCAGGCAGGAAGTCCCGCGAGGAAAAGTTTGGGCGGCGTAGCGAGGCGTCAGCGGCAAGTTACGGGAAGCAGGTAAGGTACTCCCCTCACCTCTTTTTAAAGGAGATAGTATGTGTGTCGGGGGAGCCTAATTTGTGCGTGGGGCATGTGTGTGTCGCCCTTACCTGCCCCAAGAGCCCTCCAGGAGCGCTCCGGGGCACGAGAGGGCGTGTCGCTTCGCTGAGATGACGTGAGGCGCGGCGCTTACTCTCCTTGTTCATTGCCGCTGAGAATTCACTGACTCCCCTCGTGTCACTGATTCGCCTATTAAGTTTTGGAAATATGAGAGGATGAGTAAACTGGAATTTCTTGTCTGAGCGTTTTATTCTGTGTGTGTGTGTGTGTGTGTGTGTGTGTGTGTGTGTGTGTGTGTGTGTGTGTGTGTGTGTTTGGTACTTGTGAGCTCTGGTTTCCTTTCCTCCCAAGAGATTCAAGCTACCAGAGAGAGAGAGAGAGAGAGAGAGAGAGAGAGAGAGAGAGTCCTCCTATTGTCTTTAATAATAGACGCAACTTTCTGGGCTTCATGAAGTATCGAAGAAGAAGAAAGTTTAGTATACATTATAAAGTTAAATTTGAAAGCTATTCCGTGTAGTCTTCATTACGGCCATACATTTTAAACTATTTATAGCATATCGAAGGAAAGTTTGTAGAAGTATAGCCAAATTGGTAAGACGAGGAATTAATTATAGAAAAGATACCATTGTGCTCTATTGAATTTTACGCAGCAGTATTAGTATTACGTGGAAATATTAGTTAGTGTACACATTTTAGTACCTATATATGTATTTCGGGAACCTTTCAACACGGGTAATGTATTCTCAAAATTTTCTACAGCGTCTTATTTCGGCTAGAATTAATAAACTTTAGTAAAAAAATAATAGAAAAAGAGTCCATATTTGTTCTTTTAATGAGTGGGATAGTTTAAGAGATTACTGTGGAAGTTAAAGTGGATTTCAGGTCTGTTTTTCATGGAATTTACAAGTTATAGTGGAAGTTAAGAAAAATTTTAAGAGTGTCACGTTTAGCTGTCTCTAGTGAAAGTAAAAGGTGGTTTCAAGTACATTTTCATGATGCTAGTGACAGTTTAACAGTTTGTAATGAAAGTAACGCACCTTCTGAAGATTGCACTCGTATTTGTAAGCAGTGATAAATTAACAGGATGTAGAGGAAGTTAGCAGGATTTTTAAGGACGTTTTTAAGATTCTAGTGATATATTAATAGTTTATAGTGCAAGTTATCAAGATTCTAGTGATATATTAATGTTTTGTAGAGTAAGTTATGGGGAGATTTTTAAGGATATTTTCAAGATTCTAGTGAAATATTAATAGTTTGTAGAGCAAGTTATGGATAAATTTTTAAGGAGGTTTTCAAGATTCTAGTGATATATTTGTTAAGAGCAAGTTATGGGGAGATTTTTAAGGACATTTTCAAGATTCTAGTGATGTATTAATAGTTTGTAGAGCAAGTTATAGGGAGACTTAAGAATGTTTTCAAGATTCTAGTGACATCAATAGTGTGTAGTGCAAGTTATGGGGAGACTTTCAAGGATGTTATGTCTCCTGCGATTGTTAGACAAAGACTGCATCGTTGGCGAGAAAAAAAAAAAAAAACTCAGGAAAATCTGACTTCATATTACCTGGAGAACATCCCCATATCTTTTTTTTTAATAGGAATAAAGAGGAAAAGAGAGCAAATGAGGAAAAATAGAGCGGATTGAGGAATAGGAGGGGAGAGTAGAGGATAGATAAAATAAGGAAAAAAAAAAAAAACGAAGGAAAAAGACGGGGAAAGGAGGAAAAAAAAGGGTAAGAGGAAAAAAAATGATATGACAAAAAATTCAGTCAAGGCTAACAAGGAAAGAAAAGACGACTAAACAAAAAATACTCACTTAGATGCCAGTCCCCGTGGCGTACCGGTTCCAAATGCAGGGATGTAGTCGAGCGAGCACACAATACGAAACAGTGATTAAACGGCCTTATTATGAACATTTACCTGCGTCATAATTAAGGAGGGCCAGGTGGTAATAGTGTGCAGTATCCACCACCACCACCACCACCACCACCACCACCACCACCACCTTGTCTCTTTTCTTTGATAATTTAGGATAATTTTGGCGCTAACGAATATACAAATGTGTCATGTTTGAGTGATGACCCGCGGGACTGAGAGAGAGAGAGAGAGAGAGAGAGAGAGAGAGAGAGAGAGAGAGAGAGAGATTTTTTCCTGGATGAGAGAGAGAGAGAGAGAGAGAGAGAGAGAGAGAGAGAGAGAGAGCTTAATTGTAACTTTTCATTTTTTTCCTGGTAAATGATTTAGGCTTCCGAGAGAGAGAGAGAGAGAGCTTAATTGTAACTTTTCATTTTTTCCTGGAGAGAGAGGAGAGAGAGAGAGAGAGAGAGAGAGAGAGAGAGAGAGAGAGAGAGAGAGAGAGAGAGAGAGGCTTAATTGCAACATTTCTTTTCAATCAAGGGAGACCACAGTGTAAGCTTCCGGTTTTTCGTGTTTTCTGTATTTCTGTTTTATTCTTTTGTAAACAATTACTTCTCATATTTTACTAAGTCATTTTAGCGAATATTGTGTGTGTGTGTGTGTGTGTGTGTGTGTGTGTGTGAGAGATGGGTGAGGAATGTTCATCATCATCATCATCATTATCATCATCATCATCATCACCATCACCATCATCATCATTATTGTCACTTTTCTATATTTTTCTACATTGTTCTACTTTGCTTTACCTTTCCTTTCCCTTTCCTGGAAGTCTGCGTCTTGTTTGCTCTTCCAGGAATCTTTTGTTTTCCACCCAAGTCGTTCTGTTGCTTATATCTCCTTCATTTCCCCTCATTTCCTCCAGCTAGTCCTACTCTCTCTGTATCTTTCTCTGTTTCTCCAAGTCTGCATCCCATTTTCTCTGGAACTAAGCTTTGTTTTACACCCAAGTCTTTATCCTTCCATCTCTCTTATCCTTTATCCTGTTCTGTCTTCCCTTTAATTTTCCACCTCCTGCAGAAGTAAGCGATGTTTTTCCTTCATTTTGTTCTGTTTTCCAAGTATTTTTCTACCTCTTACATCCTGTTTTCTTTTTCTTTTTTATATTTTTTCACGTTTCCTTCAACCTTGTTTTTATTTTCCTTTCATTTTCCCCACCTCTCCTGCAAAAGTGAGCGATGTTACCCTTTATTTTCTTCCGTTTTCTCTGTATTTTTCTACCTCTCTTTCATCTTTTTCTTTTTTTTCGCCTGTATCTCCCCACCTTTCGATCTTGTTCCATTTTCCCCACGCTTTTCCACCTCTCCTGCTGAAGTGAGTGATGGTGGCAAATCCAAAGATCGTTTTCTGTGAACTCTGCCCTCTATCGTTTACCTTTCACAACCCGTGGCCGTGATAGCAGATTTAGAGTGTGTGGCTGACATGTTCCTGCGGGAGTGGCGGGGCTTTTTGTCCGGTGAGTGGCGACTGGCAGGGAGCGTGAACTCAATTGTGTGTAAACCCGGTTGTGGAAGTCTTAAAGTTGCCATGGCGGTGTAGGTGTCTAGTGGCGAGGCTCCGAGTGTTGTGTGTCTCTAGTAATGAATCCCTTATGAGTTTGTGCCTCGCTTGACTTCACCAGTGGGTCGAGTTGTACCAGATTGATCGCTGGAGCTCTCAAACATTGCCGCGTCTCACCTTGTCCAGTTTGAAGAGGTTCTGGTGAAGGCTTCTTTGGTTTTTCAAAGGTTTTCGCGAACAGTGATTAGTTTAACGAGGGTCTTGCAGCAGTTAAGGGGAAAATATACTTGAAAAATCGACTAATCTTCCCTGTGGTCTTTGAAAATAGCTCTTAATGGAGGTTCAAGATTCTCAAATGCAGGTTTCATATATTCGTAGCGCCGCGTATGCTCTTCAGATAAACCTTTAGATAAACCTCAGACCTCATTGTTCTCCCTCGCTGGTCTGGACAAAAAGCAACAGCTGCTTTTACAGAACTGCTCTCATTGTAGAGGACTTTATTATTATTTTGTGGCAGGAAAAACCGTGTATTTGTTTTGTATACACGTGCATAATTTACGTACCGAACATAACCCAGCGAACCTACCTTAACCTAACCTAGCCTAACAGAACCAAGCTAACCTAATCTAACCTAACCAAATCTAACCTTACCTGAAACCTATTCTAACTAATCTAATTTGATCCAATCTAACCAAACATGAACTTAATGTAACAAACAAAGCCACATCTAACGTAACCAGCCTAACTTTAACGCAACCTAACTTCCACTCAACAATGATTCATGTCTTTCTCTGGTAAACTCTGAACTCCCTGCCTGCTTCTGTATTTCAATCTTCCTACCACTTGTTTTCTTTTGCGAGGGAGGTTTGAGATATTTGTCCCTGTCTTTTACGGAACTTGCATTTGAAGTGGACCTTTTTCTTTTTAAAATCTTTTGTTGCCCTTGGCTAGTTTCCCTCTTGCATAAAACATAAAAAAAACATCCAAATATATAACGTACATATAACGAATCAAACAGAACTACCACACACACACACACACACACACACACACACACACACACACACACACACACACACACACACACACAAAAGAAAAGTGTTATTAGCAGAAGTAACACCGAAGTAATCTCGTAATAACACCAGTCAGCCCTGAGGTTTTGAAATGAGGGGTGGTGGGGACAATCTCTGGAGCGGGACTGGACTATTGAGTTACGACAGTCTAACCAGCCACCGACCGCCTGCATCACTGAGTAGCTTTGAGAACAAACCTTGTTATATCTTGGGATTGTTGTGGCCGCCTTCATTCCCCGTCTCCTGGCTGTTCTCCTTCAAGTGCTAACCTTCTGCCGGGGATATGTCACTCTGCTTGCCTAGTACACGAGATGCGTCATGGTGTGCCCTTTGTTTAGCTATAATAGGTACAAGTAGTGTGTGAAGAAGATGATTAGGAGAAAGACAAATAGGTGGATCGTTAGAGTAAGAGAACCGTCATATTATGCACTTTGGATTGAGTAGATAGTATGTGAAGACGATAATTAGAACCAAGATTAGTGAAAGATGTTTTATGGGCTAGTATAGATAGTAAGGTGGATCATTAGAGTAAGACTACAGCCTGTCTACTCTAAAATGACTTCTGGATTTCAAACATATTGTAGCTTATTGATAACGTAATTGATTTGATATGAATAACACTTTGTTTTTGTCGATCAACGCATTACAAGGATAGCTCACGATTTTCCTCAAGATCTGACAACCACGCCTTCTCTGGGACACCATTCAAACCGAGACCCAGGAGTTGCTTTAGAGTAGACACACTGTAGTAGAGAAGGTGCCTCATATAGACTCTTTGTGTGTGAAATAGTGTTACTGGAGAATTATGGGTATACTTAGTCAGAGTGAAAATACAGAGAAGTTATGGAATTTAACCTCTTCAATACCATTACCAGTTTTCACATTCTGTTTATTGTGTGATTTCATACAGCTTCAGAAACTTATGTGGGGGATTGAAATAGTGAAGAGTAGCCATTAATCTTCTGACCTCCAAAGTCACTTCCTAATGTCAATAAAATGGTCTAATTACACCAAAAACTAATGGTAAAAATGCCTCCCGGAAGGGGTTAATAGATATGAATTTAGTACGTAAGGAACATCACCGTGTTTCTACGAAGATAAAGGTATGTGTTGGAAAATGTAAGAGAGGAATAGTGTGCGAATAAAACTGGTGAAGGAGAGGTATTGGCAGGAAGGAAGAAAAAATAGGGAGGTGAAAGTTTATAGTTGAAAAGATGAAGAAGAAAAGAAGAAAAAAAAAACCAGGTAGGGTTGAACTATTGTAAGTTTTCTTCTGTTATTTCGCCTCCTCCTCCTCCTCCTCCTCCTTCTTGTTCTTATTCCTCGTTTTCTTCTTCCACCTTCCTCTTCCTCCATTCTTCATCACCTCTTCTTCTTGATTCTCATCGTCTTGCTTCTGTTCTTCTTCTTTCACTTCTTTCTCCTTCATTCTTCATCATTTTCCTCCTCCTCCTCCTCCTCCTCCTCCTTCTTCATCATTACTTCTTCCTCCTCTTCCTCATCGTCTTGTTCCTCCTCTTCTTTCACTTCTTCATTCTTCATCGTCACCTGTTCCTCTTCTTCCTCATCGTCTTGTTCTTCCTCTTCTTTCACTTCCTTCTTCATTCTTCATTATTCATCCTCATCTTCATCATCTTGTTCCTGTTCTTCATTCCTTCATTCTCCATTACCATCAGTTCCCTTCACAATTACACAGACACGATCGCTCCCTTTATTCTTTGTTTTTGGCAGCAAGGAGAGGGAATTCCTACTCAAACTGGCCGCCATACCAATTATAAAAGCTTAAAGCGCCTAAGGGATCAAGCTTGGCCATTCTTTCTGCTACAATATATTTTTTTATTGTTTCAACTCGTTTACCCCTCGTTAAATTTCGCTTTCCTTTTGTTTTGCGGTTTATTTTCGAGCTGTGAGAAGGAGTGTGTGTGTGTGTGTGTGTGTGTGTGTGTGTGTGTGTGTGTGTGTGTGTGTGTGTGTGTGTGTGTGTGTGTGTGTGTGTTAGGATTAAAGGCTTGTTGTGAATTAATCTCTCTCTCTCTCTCTCTCTCTCTCTCTCTCTCTCTCTCCGCCATTTGTCTCTGTCCACTTTATTTTTTGTTTTTTCCTCACTCAGTCTTGTTTTTTTGTCTTTTTCTTTATCTTTTGTGCTTTGTCTCTTTCCCTCCTCCTCCTCCTCCTCCTCTCCTCCTCCTCCTCTCTCCTCCTCCTCCTCCTCCTCCTCCTCCTCCTCCTCCTCCTCTCGTCCACTCTGACATCTCTTCATTATTGGATTTTTATTTTTGTCCTTCCTTAATTTTAAACCCAGAAGATAAATTAATTTCTCTCCCTGACTTATTTTTTTCCCCCTTCGTTAAAGTGTGTGGTAAGTTACTCTCTCTCTCTCTCTCTCTCTCTCTCTCTCTCTCTCTCTCTCTCTCTACAAAGCATTCGTGTCTTTATCAACTTTAACCTCATCTTGTGAAATGAAAAACAGCATTCCTTCTCATTCCTACCCGCGGGATCTGCTTGGAATGCTCCTGGAATGGCGTCTGGAATGGCTTTGATCGCAGCTTTACACCGGCCTGGAATCATACTCGCCTACATAAACGTATAAATTAGTTAAGTTCGCTGTAGTTTTAAGTAAATTTCTTGGTTTCTTATCCTCTTTATCTTTTCTTTTTGCTGTTTTTTTCTATTTATTTTTTTTTTGTGTAAGAGAGGAAAACTGTCCAAGGGCAACATACAAGGAAGGAAAAAAACCTCCACTTTGTAGCCAGTTCCCTTGCAGGTTCTAGCGAGTTAGCCAAAAAAAAGAGATAAATGTCTTAGTTTTAAGTAAATTTTTTGGGTTTCGTATCCTTCTCTTTCTCTTTTTCTTTTCTTTTTTGCTGTTTTTGTAGTTTTGGATTTAATCTTTTTCTATGTAAGAGAGGAAAACTGGCTAAGAGCAACATGAAACGAAAAAAAAAGTCCACATAGTAGCCAGTTCCCTTGCAGGTTGTAGAGTTAGCCAAGAAAAAAGGGATAAATGTCTTGAAACCTCCCTCTTAAATGAATCACGTCATAGGAAGCTGGAAATACAGAAGCAGGCAGAGAGTTCACGATTTTACCAGAGAAAGGTGTGAATGAGTGAGAGTACTGGTTAACTCTTGTATTAGAGAGTTGGACAGAGTAGGGGATGAGAGGAAGAAGAAAGTCATACGTAGCGAGGCCGTTTGAGGAGAGGCATGGAGTTAGTAAGATCAGTGGAGCGGTTAGCATGTGAATAGCGGTAGAAGAGAGCAAGAGATGCAACATTCCGGCGGTGAGAAGGAGGCTGAAGGAGGAGTCAGGAGAGAGGAGTTAAGATGAAAACCCTTTGATTCCAGTGTCGGCGATTATGTAAGATTTCCTATGGGTCTACAAATCTGCTGCAGCTCGTTTTTCCTTTGTGTTCTTTTGTTTGTCATTGTTTCATGTCTCCTTTTCTCCTCTGATTAATTGTTTGTTGAAGAAAAATCCTTGAGGGTTTTAAAAGAATTGTTGGTTTCTTTCATCATTATTTTATTTGTGTGTGTGTGTGTGTGTGTGTGTGTGTGTGTGTGTGTGTGTGTGATATAATAATTCATCCTTTTGTCCTTTGTTTTACCATGATCTCGTAAAAAAAATGTGATGGATGAATTCATAATTCCTTACTTTAATAAATTATTCATCTATTTTCTCATTTTTATATTCCCACTTCTCCTTTTGTGGAAATGAGTCGGTTTTCACATCTCATTCCATCACTCACCTCTCTTCACTTCTCTTATTCGCTTAGTATCTCTATCCCGGGTCACCTCTCTTTACCTCTCTATTTTTCTCTCCCCTGCGTCACTTCACTTCTCTTTATTCTCTAACTCTTCTCTGCATCATCTCTCTTCACTTCTCTTATTCTTACTCACTCTTCCCTGCGTCACTTCTCTTCACTTCCCTTATTCTCTTTTCCCTGCGTCATTTCTCTTTACTTTTGTTATTCCTTTATTATCTATGTCCAGCGTTACGTGATTTCCTTTCCCTCTCGCTTCATACTGGCGTCTGTGCGTTGAGCGATCGATTAGCCTCCTTAATTCAAGCGCCTCGTAAACTCAGTAAACTCCAGGGAACGCTCGTCCGCCTTTAATTTCCCTCCTTCCACTAAAACTCCTCTAAAGTCTTCCAGGAGGAGATTACAAGGACTCCATCTCGATTTTGTTTGACGTGTTTCCGATGCTGCGCCGCCAAACTGCCGCCGGACAAGACACCTTAAACAAACGTATTTCTTTTTCCTTCTCTCTTTGTTTTTCCTTGCTTCACAGTACTCGGGATCGTAAATATTGTTTTCGTTGCCTTCTCTCCTCTTGTGAACTTTACCTTGTTCCTCTTTCCTCTTGGTTGTAAACGTCATTTTTCTTTCCTCTTGTAAATGTAAACGTTGTCTTCTCTTCTTCTCACAGTTCTCGGAGTCTCAAACGTTGGCTTTCCTCTTCTAAATGTTGATTGCTTTCCTCTTATAAATGTTGTATTTTCCTTCTTCCTCGTGCTGTGTTTTTGTTCCCCTTACTCTTTGTATGATGTATATTTACCTTTATAGAGAGAGGCGTTCTCCATCCGTCTTTGTATGTATGTATGTATGTATCTATCTATCCATTTATCTATCTATGTATTTTATCTATCTATCTCTATATGTATGTATGTATGTATGTATGTATCTTTATATATATCTATCTATCTATCTATCCATCTATCAATCAAGCAGTCAATTAATATATTATTTAATACACAACAAACTAGTACCATCACCTATATCAAACAGCAACAGCAAAAACAAGAGCAACAACAACAACAAAAACATCACCACCACCACCACCACCACCACCACCACCACCACCACCAGCAACAACAACAACAATAACAACAACAACAACAACAACAAATTTAACCACATACCTGCGCCGTGGTCATGACTAAAAGTATGGTAGGTAGCCAGGTAGGCCCCGTAAACTAATATCCCCAGACAGGTGAGGTATTTGCCTGTCTGTACCTCCATTTTTCCTACACAAGATCTGGCATTATCTGCATTGTGCGTGTATCTGTTCCTCGCTCCGTTTTCTGTATGGGAGTGAACGTGTTTGGGAAGAAAAGGTTGGGTAGTGATTGTAAGCTTTCGCATTCAGAAGTAAAAGAATTTGTCCGTTAATGAATGCCTGTGTTCTTGACCCCTTTAGTGCTATGACGCGTTTTGATATTTGTTTTGCTTGCTATTTATTGATTTTATACAGCTTCAGAAACATACATGGGGATTAGAATAGTAAGGACTCTAGCTCTTACTCTTCTGACGTCCATAGATCCTTCGTAATGTAAATAAAATCGTCTAATCAAAGCAAAATTCATAGTAAAAATGCGTCCCAGTACTGATGGGTTTCAAGATAGTGTTGTTTTCATTAGGATTTTTATCAAAGGCCTGTGTAGACTTTGAATTGTAGCCTTTAATTAACTTCTTATGTTCAGAAACCAAGTAATTTTTGTCAAAGAATTAAAAGCTGTATTCTTTTTATTAAACTGTCCCTAGAATCGTGAAAACATCCTTGAGAAAGACTCCAGTGGTTCTTAATGGAATCATGAAAACATCCTTCAAAACATCCTTGGCTTTTAATGGAATCATGGAAACATCCTTGGTTTTTAGTGGAATCTTGAAAACATCCTTGAAAACATCCTTGGTTTTTAATGGAATCTTGAAAACATCCTTGAGAAAGACTCCAATGGTTTTTAGTAAAGCCTGTAAGAAGTCGAGAGGAGACGCCTAAATATTTAACCACATCGATTTGAGTGTTGCTGAATATTTAAAACTCATTCTTGATGCGTCACTCCGAGTCCTTTTGCTTTTTATTTATAGTGCACTTATCATTATTAGTGTTTATATATTCCGTCTTATCCTTTGTTTATCTTGATTTACTTAAGAGTCAGCGCACTAAGTTAATGTCTGTGGCTCTCTGTCTGTCTGTTCTCGTGGTGTATTGGAGCGTGGCAGTGACGTGCTGCAGAGAGTGTTTACATCTTACATCATGGAGGTTGTCTGTCTGTTTATCTGTCTGTGTTATAGATAAAAGCTGTCTGTAATGTGCTGAGGAAAGAAAGGACTAATTTTAGAGAATATGCTTGTCTGTCTGTCTGTAATGTGCTGTAGAAAGAAGCGACTCATTTTTAGAGAATATGCTTGTGTGTCTGTCTGACTGTCAGTTTAGAGAATATGCATGTGTCTGTTTTGGTGTAGAAAGAAGAGAATATGCTTGTGTGTGTGTCTGTATTGTGCTGTAGAGAAAACGAGCCATTTTAGAGAATATGCCTGTGTCTGTCAATCCTTTTGTCTGTCAATATTGAGTACTAAACATGAGCTATCTATCCTGTATTACGGTGGAAGACTATCAACTTGTACAAACCACCGCTAGATGGCTTCCTGCGTCTTTCCTTATGTATCCTTGCGTTCTTATGTATCTATGTCTTCCAATCTAGAGCCTGCGCTGTCTGCTTGTTTTTCAGTACTATGCTATGGAGAAAGATTGCGTGTCCTGTGTTTTGATCCTGCCAATGTATCAGAAGATTAATCTGTTATAAAAGAGTAGCATGTGTCTCGTATCCTCTTTGCCTCTTTGCCAAGATATCAGAGAAGAGTTGCTGTCCTGTCTCGTGTCCTCTCTGGCAAGGCATCTGTCCAAAGCAGAGGAGTAACTTGGGTCCAGGGAGAGATTGCCATCCCCTCCATTTAGTAGAGCAGCTCCCTACTGCGTCAGGAGCCTCGGTGCCAAGACTCAGTGAAGTGTGACGAGGGTGGGTGGAGAGAGAGAGAGAGAGAGAGAGAGAGAGAGAGAGAGAGAGAGAGAGAGAGAGAGAGAGAGAGAGAGAGAGAGAGAGAGAGAGAGAGAGAGAGAGAGAGAGAGAGAGAGTTTTCTATAACTTTTTTTCACTCTTCCAGTATCCAATTCTTCTTTCCATTTCTCTTTCACTCTTGTCGTTCTTCACATGAATTCTCTCTCTCTCTCTCTCTCTCTCTCTCTCTCTCTCTCTCTCTCTCTCTCTCTCTCTCATATTGTATCCATGCTACAGTTTGTGTACCTTAGATGATTAGGAAGAGGAGGAGGAGGAGGAGGAGGAGGAGGAGGAGGAGGAGGAGGAGGAGGAGGAGGAGGAGGAGGAGGAGGAGGAGGAGGAGGAGGAGGAAATAATAAGATGCGGAAGGAACAAGAGAGAGAGAGAGGAGGAGGAGGAGGAGACGGAGAAAGGACACCGTGGCTTGAATTCTGAAATTTTGATGGTTTTTATTTATTTATTTATTTTTTTATGGATTCTTGTCAGTTGTATAAACTTATATTCGCTTTTTGTTTTAATTTTGTCTTGTGTTGCGCCTCACCATTTCATGCTTGTCAGTCACACTTTTGCCGCACTGTACGTGGTTGCCTATCAGACTCTCTCTCTCTCTCTCTCTCTCTCTCTCTCTCTCTCTCTCTCTCTCTCTCTCTCTCTCTCTCTCTGAGCTGCAAACGTTGTTATTTTTGTATTTTTCTATTGTAAATTGTTGTGACATTTTATTTCATTCTCTCTCTCTCTCTCTCTCTCTCTCTCTCTCTCTCTCTCTCTCTCTCTCTCTCTCTCTCTCTCTCTCTCTCTCTCTCTCTCGTCTAACTGATTGTTTGCTTGTTAGCCTAAACACACACACACACACACACACACACACACACACACACACACACACACACACACACACACACACACACACACACACACACACACACACACACACACACACACACACACACCTGTAATGAAATAATTGCCGTGACTCACCTGTGGTTCATAATGTTGCGTCATTTTTCGCTTCATTTGGCGGAAAAGTCATTGGGTTTGGCGATTATTGTGTGTTGCTCAATGTGGGAGTGAACGTTAATTATTGCAAAACTCTCCAAGGGTTAAGAGAGAGAGAGAGAGAGAGAGAGAGAGAGAGAGAGAGAGAGAGAGAGAGAGAGAGAGAGAGAGAGAGTTTTGTGGTATTTCTTGATTGCCACACACTTTTCTGTCTCGTTCTTTCCTCGTGTGTGTGTGTGTGTGTGTGTGTGTGTGTGTGTGTGTGTGTGTGTGTGTGTGTGTTTGAGTGTGTTGTACATCTACACGTATGTCTGGAATGTTTATGCGTTATTCATATTGAGTGCATGTGTTTGTGTCTATCTGCACGCGCGTGTGTGTGGCTGTGCTGTGCGTACGTGTGTGTTCCCTGCTAGTCAGTCAGTCTGGAAGGTCAAAATCGCGCTTGACATTTTGCTTGCAACGAAAAATTTATGCTCACTATCGATCCAGCGAGACGGAGCAAGGCCGAGCGGGTGACAGGGGAGTGGCAGCGCTGTAGAGGGAGTGTGGTGAATTTACCTGCTCATTCTGAAACACCTCTGTGCTACACCTTCCGCTACATTCCAGAGGTTAAAAGGAAGTTACACGCGTTTTGTATGCCGTTTTTAAGGTTCTGGGGAGAGATTGACGGTATTTCGACACTATTAAGAGGAGAAAGTCTTGGAAACGTGGCTAATCATTGTAGTGTTTGAAAATCGTCGTAGTGAGAGTATGAAACTCTCTCTCTCTCTCTCTCTCTCTCTCTCTCTCTCTCTCTCTCTCTCTCTCTCTCTCTCTCTCTCTCTCTCTCTCTCTCTCTCTCTCGGGCTCAAAGTACAGGTGTTTCAGGTGTGTGCGTCTTCTCAGGTACGAGAGGGAAGGTCTCTTAATGGTACGTGATTAAGTGGAGGTGCGGTACTCCACGTGTGTAAGGAGTAGAAGGGAAATTCCTCCTCCTCCTCCTCCTCCTCCTCCTCCTCCTCCTCCTCCTCCTCCTCCTCCTCCTCCTCCTCCTCCTCCTCCTTCTCCTCCTCTTCCTCCTCCTCCTCTGCTACTCAGTGTTCTGTTTATTGACGATATTGTTTTTATTCTCTGTCATGAGAAGTAGTAGTAGTAGTAGTAGTAGTAGTAGTAGTAGTAGGAGGAGGAGGATGAGGAGGAGGAGGAGGAGGAGGAAGGGTACTTAAGAATGAATTACTGTCATCGTTATTATCCTAAAAAGGTCAATATTTGTGGTACTTTTGTCGATATTGTGTTCTTTTTTTTCTTTCTCCTCCTCTTCATCATCATCATCGTCATCATCGTCATCATCGTCATCATCGTAATCGTTATCGTCATCATTGAAGGTATAGGATTGTAATGAAGGATGGTGTGGAGGAAGGAGAGGGAAGAGAAAGGGAGGATAAAAAGACGGAGGAAGAGAAGAGGAGCTTTGGAAAAAAACTAGGAAACACACTCTCTCTCTCTCTCTCTCTCTCTCTCTCTCTCTCTCTCTCTCTCTCTCTCTCTCTCTCTCTCTCTCTCTCTCTCTCTCTGGCCATTCCAGAGGCACTAAACACTCAGGTTTATATTTCCCACACCGATCCACACGACACGGAAACAACCACTACGACATTTGCTCTCCACACACACACACACACACACACACACACACACAAACCCGGAAGCGAAGCAAAGAACAAGGAATTCGAGAGTAGGTTTAGGAAGTAAGTGGATATTCACTACTACTACTACTACTACTACTACTACTACTACTACTACTACTACTACTACTGATAAGAAGGAAAAGAATATGAAATTAGAGGGATGGAAAATGACAACACTTATTTTCATATTAAGGAAGATCAACAAAAAAAAAAAAAAAAAGAGGAGGAGGAGGAGGAGGAGGAGGAGGAGGAGGAGGAGGAGGAGGAGGAGGAGGAGGAGGAGGAGGAGTAAGAATAACCAGAGAAGAAGAAGAAGAATAGAAATAAAGAAAGAAAAAGAAAGAATCTTAAAACGACACACACACACACACAAAAAAACGAGAATATCGAGTAAGAATGAAATAAAAAAACAACAAAATGAAACACACACACACACACACACACACACACACACACACACACACACACACACACACACACACACAGAGCAAGGAAGGAAGGAAGCAACAAGAGAAGCAGGTGGCAGACAGATAAGACGTGGCAGCTGTGGATGAGAAATTCTTGACACACACACAAAGAAGTCACTGTAAAGGACCTCTTGACACAGGCCTCCAGGAGAAGTGGCGACCGCGAGGGCACGAGGAACGAAGGCTTGGCGGCAGGAAGGTGAAGGAGAGCAGGAGGAGAGAGAGAAGCAGTAGTAGAAGGCAAGGGATCAAGGGGGAGTGTTTGGCGGGAAGGAGTGGAGATGAAATAGGGAAGGAAGGAATGAGATAGAGAACATTTGGAGAGAGAGAAATGAGGAGGGAGAGAAGAAAAGAGAGAAATAGCAATAGAAGACAAGAAATTAAGAGGAAATGATTAATGGGTAGCAGTGGAAGCGAGATAAAACAGAAAAGGACGGAATCACAGAGAGAATAGTTGGAGAGAGAGAGAATAAAGGAGGAAGAGAGAGAGAGAGAGAGAAAGAGTAGCAGAAGGTAATGGATTAAGAAAAAAATGGTTGAAGATGGCAGTGGAAGGAGGTAAAATAAAGAAAAGGAATAGTATAAAGAGAAAGAAAAAAAATATTAACTCTACGTTGAGAAAGAAAACGAGAAAGAGGTTACGAATAAATCAAGAACTGAGTGAATAAAAAAAGTTGAAAGAAAATGCTCATGAAAAATAATGTAATGAATAATGAAATAAAGGGAATATACGATAAAGAAAAAGAGAATTAAAAGAACAGGAAGAATAAAAACCAGGTGACTTAAGGAAATGAGAAAGAAATTACGAATAAATTGAGGGAAAAAGAATGAATAGGAAAAGATGAGGTGTTTCTGTAAAAAAAATTAATATAGAATGAAAAGAAGAGGAGGAAAGGAAAAGAAAAGGAAGTTGAAGTAGGGAAGATAGAGTTAAGAAAAGGAGGAAAGGGAAGAGAAAGAGTAGTGAAAATGGAGGTTTTAGATGAAACGTGACAAGGAAGACGTTAGTGGGATTATGCTTCCTCCTCCTCCTCCTCCTCCTCCTCCTCCTCCTCCTCCTCCTCCTCCTCCTCCTCCTCCTCCTCCTCCTCCTCCTCCTTTTCTAGGCATGTGGGAGGAATGTCAACTGGAGGAAATGGAAGTCTTTTTTCCTTCACGATGGTGTGGGGAGGAGGTGACAAGTGACACTCTCTCTCTCTCTCTCTCTCTCTCTCTCTCTCTCTCTCTCTCTCTCTCTCTCTCTCTCTCTCTCTCTCTCTCTCTCTTTGGGTCAAAGTCAAGGAATTGGGAGATGTCCTGACCTTCATTGAGAACAGAAGGAGGAGGAGGAGGAGGAGGAGGAGGAGGAGGAGGAGGAGGAGGAGGAGGAGGAGGAGGAGGAAGAGGAAGGTTGAAAAGAAGCGAAATTTGACAGGGATACAAGTAAGAAAGAGAGAGAGAGAGAGAGAGAGAGAGAGAGAGAGAGAGAGAGAGAGAGAGAGAGAGAGAGAGAGAGAGAGATCTTTTGTATTCACCAATTTTTTTTACTTTATTTTTTTTTTTTGCTGTAAAGAAAGAAAGAAAGAGAAAAGGAAACTCACTCTATTGCTGTTGCTGCTCTTGCCGGTGCTAATGATGATGATGATAATGAGGAGGAGGAGGAGGAGGAGGAGGAGGAGGAGGAGGAGGAGAAGGAGAAGGAGAAGGAGGAGGAGGAGGAGGAGGAGAAGGAGAAGGAGGAGGAGGAGGAAGTTGAAGAGGATAAGTCTATTCAAATAAATGCAGAAAATATAATGAGAGAGAGAGAGAGAGAGAGAGAGAGAGAGAGAGAGAGAGAGAGAGAGAGAGAGGTAAAAAACTTAAACTCTCATTGTGTGAAAAAAAAATTGCAGACACTTTTTCATTTCCTCCTCCTCCTCCTCCTTCTCCTCTTCAGGCCTTCACTAACCTGACCTAACCTAACATTGTCTAATCTTCAGAGTGCAGAACTGGGTCACGAAGCAAATATTCTCCTCCTCCTCCTCCTCCTCCTCCTCCTCCTCCTCCTCCTCCTCCTCCTCCTCCTCCTCCTCTTGTAGTTCTTCTTCTTTTATTCGAGTTTCCTTTTGTCCTCCTTCTGGTCTTATCTTCGTCTGCTTCGTCATCTGTTTTCTCCTTTTGTGCTTTGTCCTTCTTTTATTATTTTTTCCCCTTTACTCTGTGTCTCCTCTTTCCTCCATTCTTTGTTGTCTTCCCTTGCGCTCTTCTTTTTTTTTCATTCTTCTTCCTCCTCCTCCTTCTCCTCCTTCCTCTTGGTCTTTCTTCCCCTCTTATTTTTTCTTCCTTTCTCTCCTCCTTCTTCTCCTCCTCTTGGTCTTTCTTTCCCTCTATGTTTTCTTCCTCTCTCTCCTCCTCCTCTTCTTCCTCTCTTTCCCCGTTTCTCCTTTTACCCTTTTTTTTTCGTCTCTTTTGCTGTGTTTTTCTTTTCTTTTCTTCCTTGCTTCTTTTTCCTTTAAATTTTCTCTATTTCTTCTTATTTCGTTAGGTTTTATAATTTTTTAGGGGCAACAAGTCTGATGGTGTTTGTTTCTTTGTATCCTCCTGTTGTTTTTGTTTTTGTTGTTTTATTTTTTGCTTTCGTTTTTGTTATTGTCCTTCTTCATCTTTATTTGCATCCCTGTCTCCATCTACATCTTCTCCATCTGTTTCTCCTCTTCCTCCTCTTCCTCCTTCTCTTCCTCCTCTTTCTCCCCCTCTCTCGTCCACTACTACTACTACTACTACTACTACTACTACTACTACTACTACTACTACTACTACTACTACTACTACTACTACTACTACTACTACTACTACTACTACTACTACTACTACTACTACTACTACTACTACTACTACTACTACTACTACTACTACTACCACAACCACAACCACCACCATTTCTGCAACTTTCACCACTCTGTATTGAAAATTGGCCACCGTACCTTGAAAACTTAATTAAACTGCCTCGCGTGGGCCAACAAGTCAGTAGGTGCTCGTTCTTCCCTTGTGTTCCCTTGTGTTCCATTGAGCATGTAAAGTCACCTGGTTGTTTGTCACACCTGTGCACTCCGGCGGCGTCTTTGAAGGGAAGGTATTCACAGATGAGACTATATTTACCTGCACAGGTGAGGAGGGTGTGGGTGCGCGCAGGCTCGCTATTACTATCTGTTCATTACAATATTTTTAATTTTTCTTCATTCTTTTCGTTTTTTTTTTTTTTTCATGTGTGTTAGTTCGACGTGTATTTTTTTTTTTAAATTCTCAGTCTGTGTCTATCTTTTTCTTTCTTTCTCTCTCTCTTTCTTTCTTTCTTTCTTTTTTTTTCTCTCTTTTTTTTCTCCCTCCTTTCTTTCTTTCTTTCTTTCTTTCTTTCTTTCTTTCTCTCTCTCTCTCTCTCTCTCTCTCTCTCTCTCTCTCTCTCTCTCTCTCTCTCTCTCTCTCTCTCTCTCTCTCTCTCTCTCTCTCTCTCTCTCTCTCTCTCTCTCTCTCTCTCTCTCTCTCTCTCTCTCTCTCTCTCTCTCTCTCTCTCTCTCTCTCTCTCTCTCTCTCTTTTATTTAAACAAAACTTAATACAAAGGAACATGTACCCAAAGGCGCAAAGGGTACTACAATCTATTTCTCTACAATATTTACAAGACTTAAAAATAGATAATATACAAGATGGTCAGCATGTAAATGGAGCACTATTCGTTTCACTTCAATAGCACTATTCACGCACTGCACTACACTGAGTGTCACGTCACAAAGAGTGTCAGAGGAGTTGGCAGTGTCTGTCTCCACTTATGTGCCATCAGTTTGACACTGTGAGTGTTCATCTCCTGGACGTGAGGCACCGCGGCCGTGAACAAGTTCCACATCCTGGAGACGCGTCCTGCGAAGGTGCGTTGATGCTGACACCCGTGGGATCGCGGCACCTCTACGGCGTCACCACCATTGAGCACCGTTCTCGTGCTCCGTGTGGTGACTCTTAGAGGATGACGCAGCCCTGCCAGATGTGGCACTCTTTGCACCTGTGCCTTATGGAACACTACGATCGCCGCCACGTCTCTGCGATCTCTCTCTCTCTCTCTCTCTCTCTCTCTCTCTCTCTCTCTCTCTCTCTCTCTCTCTCTCTCTCTCTCTCTCTCTCTCTCTCTCTCTCTCTCTCTCTCTCTCTCTCTCTCTCTCTCTCTCTCTCTCTCTCTCTCTCTCTCGTGTTTATTTATGCATTTATTTCTATGTTTATCTTTGGTTTAGTTTTGTCTTTGGTTTTCTTCATTCCGTCCTTTCGTCTTTAATGTGTTGCATCTCCTCAGTTCATATTGTGCAATGTATCACAGTCAGAGAGAGAGAGAGAGAGAGAGAGAGAGAGAGAGAGAGAGAGAGAGAGAGAGAGAGAGAGAGAGAGAGAGAGAGAGAGAGAGAGAGAGAAAGGAAGAGGAAGAGTATCTGAACGTGAAACAAAGACTAGGAAAAGAAAATTCATTAGGCAGAACAAATTTAGGAAAGAGGAGAGGATTAAAGTTCTCCTCCTCCTCCTCCTCCTCCTCCTCCTCCTCCTCCTCCTTATCTTGCTCCTTTTCCTCCTCCAAATGCTGATCCTTTTCATCGTCAACTCCTCCTCCTCAACCTCCTTCTCCTCCTCTTCCTCCTCCTCCTCCTCCTCCTCCTCCTCCTCCTCCTCCTCCTCCTCCTCCTCCTCCTCCTCCTCCTCCTCCTCCTCCTCCTCCTCCTCCTCCTCCTCCTCCTCCTCCTCAGTAAGTAACATTATAAGCATATTAGGAAGAAAATAGAAAATTTCTTGTACCTTGCTCGCTTTGGGAGTTTTCAATATGAGATTAAATTGAGCTTAATATGATTCTCTCTCTCTCTCTCTCTCTCTCTCTCTCTCTCTCTCTCTCTCTCTCTCTCTCTCTCTCTTTGAGTTTTCGATGCACTAAAAATAGAAAAAACAACGTGAACAAGAACAAGAACAACAACAACAACAACAACAACAACAACAACAACAACAACAACAATCCTAAATAAAAGAAAATAAAGAACGAAAACTTGAAACGACTTTTGGTGTGTGGTAATGAGTTTTTCCCCTTTTTTCCCCCTTTTTTTCCCGCCTTTTTTGTGATGAAGGGGAAGATTATGAAAATAGTGGTGTTGGTGGTGTTGGTGGTGGTAATTGTGGTGGTGGTGGTGGTGGTGTTGAGAAAGTTGGGGAGAGAAAGAAGATGAGGGTAATAATGAAAGAGAGAACGTGGAAAACGCTAAGGAGAATGGAAATGGGAGGAGGAGGAGGAGGAGGAGGAGGAGGAGGAGGAGGAGGAGAAGGAGTACAAGGAAGAGGAGGAGGACGAGGAGAGGAAAGATTGTAGTGGTGGTGAGTGAGAAAAAAGCAAGAAAGAGAAGGATAAGAAAATAATAAAGAAGGAAAGAGGAAAGGGAGTGATAGAAACAAAGATGAAGAGGAGGAAAAGGAAGAATTTGAGGAGATCGAAAGAAAAAAAGAGAAAAATAACTAAATTGAAAGAGCGAAAGGAAAGTAAGGAAGAAAAATACTTAAAATTACTTACAATTATCTAGATTAACCAAATGGCTTTAAGTTGAATATTTAGAAAGAAGAGGTGGAGAAGGAAGAAGAATAAAAAGAAGCAGAAGAAGAAGAGGAGGAGAGGGAAGAAGGAAAATGAAGAAGGCGTTATGAGAATGACAGTGATAGAGATAACAGGAAGGAGGACAAGAGGTGTAGGTGGAATAGGAGGAGGAGGAGGAGGAGGAGGAGGAGGAGGAGGAGGAGGAGGAGGAGGAGGAGGCTTGGCATGGATTTGTGAGGATCAATATTATGAGTGTCTTCTCTTCCACAGCACACACACCTGCCCATTGAAATTTTGCTGACACCTGTGCTACTCTCTCTCTCTCTCTCTCTCTCTCTCTCTCTCTCTCTCTCTCTCTCTCTCTCTCTCTCTCTCTCTCTCTCTCTCTCTCTCTCTCTCTCTCTCTCTCTCTCTCATTTGTGGTATTTTTGTTTGTTCCTTTTGGGTCGTTATTGCATTTTTCTCATTCTTATTCCTTCTGTTCTCTTCCTCTTCCTCCTCCTGTTTACATTTCAGCTATTGACCGCCTTCCTCCTGTAACCTTTTTATATTCTTTTTCTCTATCGATTCCTCTTCATTATCCTCCTGTCCATCTTTCCTCCGTGTTCCAGTCTGGTTACCATTGAGTATTCGCTGGTTTCTCCTCGTTATGTCCTTCCTTCCTTGCTTCCTCGCTCTCCTGGTGTGTGTTTTAGCCCTTTCAGTACCATGACGTGCTTCCATATTCATTCTGCTTACTATTTGGCGAGTTTTACAGCTTCAGAAACTTATGTTGGGGATTAAAACAGTGAAGACTCCGGCCATTAATCTCCTGACCTCCATAGACAGTTCATAATGTTAATAAAATCGTTTAATCACACCCAAAACTCATATTAGAAAATTGTCCTAGTACTGAAGGGGTTAAGTGTTGCTTTAAAGAAATGTAGATATTAATGTAAGTAATGAAAAAAGTATTGTGTGTTTTAACGGGTATTTTAAAGAGGTGTAGAGATTGATGAACGTAAAGAAAAGTATTGGTCCTCTATGTGTGGGTTTCATTATGATGAGAGAACGGGGTAAACTGAATTATAGTGTGAGATTAACAGCTGAACGAATATTTATGGTATTTATCTGGCTGTCTATGCGTTAATGCTTTTCTCATCCATTTTACGTAAGGTTGATGATAATGAATGACAAAAAACAGGTCAGATAAAACAGATATAGATAATGTAGAAGGATGAAAGATAATTGTATACCTTAGGGTAGTTAAAACACATATTTACTTTGACATTTGTGCACGATTAGACCATTTTATTGACATTAGGAAGTGTCTATGGAGGTCAGAAGATTAATGGCTACAGTCTTCACCATTTCAATTCCCTCATGAGTTCCTGAAGCTGTATAAAACGGAATAGTAAGCAGAATGAATATGGAAACTGGTACTGAAGGGGTTAAATGCAGCCAGTGGTGTATGTATAAAGGAAAGATAACAAGATAGCAATAATAGTGAAGATACTCGGCTGTAAGATAGATGTACATGTAAAGAAGAAATACAAGAAAAGATGTTTATGTTTTATTTTTATATTTTGTGTTCTCCATTAGTATCTTTTGAACCTCCTCCTGCTCCTCCTCCCTCCTCTTCCTCTTCCACCACCACCACCACCTCCTCCTCCTCCTCCTCCTCCTCCTCCTCCTCCTCCTCCTCCTCCTCCTCCTCCTCCTCCTCCTCCTCCTCCTCCTCCTCCTCCTCCTCCTCCTCCTCCTCCTTCTCCTTCTCCTCTTCCTCATCGTCCTCCACCTCCTTCTCCTCTTCCTCATCGTCCTCCACCTCCTCCTCCTCTTCTTCCTCCTCCTCCTCCTCCTCCTCCTCCTCCTCCTCCTCCTCCTCCTCCTCCTCCTCCTCCTCCTCCTCCTCCTTCCATCCTCCTCCTTACATCATGATAGTTTCTTTTTGTTTTATTATTATCATTTTCTTTCCTTTTTACTTGATTTCTGTGTCCTAGATCAGATTTCTTAGCGCTTGGAGGAAAGGACTTAAGGAAATAGATGAAGATAGCGAAGAAAGTATAACAGAATAACTACAAAAAGAATAAAGGAAGTAGAAATAAAGAGTGAAAAAAGGGGTTAAAGTAATATAGTGAAAATTGAATAAAAGAAGGAAATTTAGATACAGGTAATAAATGAAATGAGATAACAAGAAATACGATGATGGAAATATAAAGTAAGAAAAAAAAATAAAGACTGGATGAAATAAGTGTTTAAAAAATTGATCTAAATATGAAGATGAAATAAAAAAAGAAATAAAATAAGAGGAACAAGAATGATAGAAATATAAAGTAAGGTGAAATAACAATAAGTAAATAAGATAAAGATAAGAATGACAAAATAAAGTAAAAGTAAGATAAGGAAGATCAAGATAACGAGACTGAAAGAAGCAAATGTAAGATCAAGGTAAGTAGCCAATTATATGAAGAGAGAGAGAGAGAGAGAGAGAGAGAGAGAGAGAGAGAGAGAGAGAGAGAGAGAGAGAGAGAATCTTGTATTGACTCACCTGAAGCTGTGTAATCTGGAAAGTGGTCTATGCCTCAATCCAGGTTACCTATTTTCCTCACCGACTCACTCCTCCTCTTTGGTGTTTGCTCTCTCCTCTCCTTGTTCATCTCATCATCCCTCTCCTGCCTACCCACTCCCCACTCCCCTACCCACTACCCACTACCCATCTGTCTACCCACTATCCACTACCCACCTGTCTTTTCCCCAGTACCCACCTGTCTTCTCCCCATTACCCATTATCCAGCTGCCTAGAAAGTGAGAGAGAGAGAGAGAGAGAGAGAGAGTGGGTAGGTGACGGATTGGAGAGAAAAAATGTTTAGGATGGAGAGAAAGTGATGGAGAGAAGTGAGAGAGGGATGGGTTAGGTGTCTCTCCTTAATAGTGTTTATCTCTCATTGCTTCCTTCCGTGTGTTTTTTTTTTTTATATTCTCTTTTTTCTTGTTTTTTTTATATTTTGATTTTTTCTTGTTTTTTTTATATTTTGTTGTTTTTTTCTTGTTTTTATATTCTCTTGTTTTTTCTTGTTTTTTTTATATTGTTTTTTCTTGTTTTTATATTCTTTTTCTTGTTTTTTTTTATTTTCGTGCTTTTTTATATTCAGTTGTTTTTTCTTGTTTTTTATATTCCTGTTTTTTTTGTTTTATTTCCTTCAGTTTTTTTCTTGTTTTTTTTTTTTTATATTCCCTTGTTTTTTCTTGTTTCTTTCGTATTGTCTCGTTTTTTTTCTTTCATTATATACATTTCTAGTTCTCCGTCTATCCATCTCATCTTTTATCAGTTTTCAGTTATGAGTATCTACATTTTTCTCCCGTTTATTGCATTTCCTTTCATCCTGTACGTTCTTTACTTTGATTCCTGTTATTGTACTTCTCTTCTCTTTTAACTCCTCCTTCCTTCCTTCAGTTTCTCTTCTTGTGTTCATATTCCTCCCATTTCTATTCCCCCGTGTACCATTTCCCCTTTTATTCATCTTATCACCATCTCCGTTTGCCTGAGAGAGACGAAAACAGAGTCATCTATTTGTCTTATTTGGTGCTTAGTATGTGTCTCTCTGCCATGTCCCTCCTCATATCCACAGTATGTCCCCTGTCGAGTCTCTCTCTCTCTCTCTCTCTCTCTCTCTCTCTCTCTCTCTCTCGCTCTCGCTCTCGTTCTCGTTCTCGTTCTTGCTTTATGTTTTTGAAGTTCTGCGTTTGAAATGACAGGCTTAACAAAAGAAGTAAAGAAAAATGTATGTTGTTTTCTTGTTCTTTCCCTCAGTGTTTCAATCTATATCGCTTCAAATCTTCGTTACATTTCGCCTCGTCTATATCTGTTTGTACATCCATAACCTTACAGAGACAGACGGATAGAAAAGGGCAGTACTTGAAAGGTTTAGTAGCACCTATCTTGACGAGTCTTAAATCTGTAACGCTGTCTGTCCCTCCACTTTAACGTGTCCCCTTTCTGTTCCCTGTTCACAAGCTTAGAGACGAGCACGCACATCCGGAGAAACAGACTCAGTAAGCTCACATCTGCTTCTGATCCTGCTTTGGGGGACGCGTTTGGGAGGTGTTGAGAAACTGCGTGGGATGTTCTAACGTGGTGTGTGAAGGAGGAGGAGCGACTTGTTCTCTATAACCTACCATAGAGGAGTATTCTGAACCACTTCTACGCTGCACCTTCACTACTTTGAAAAGGCTTTACTCTAGATGAAGTTACATGGATTTTGAAAGATGTTTATACGTTTCTAGCGACAAATTAACAAGATTTTTTACATTGTTAACGGGAAAACAGTCTGCTGCTATTCTTTGCGTTATTCTAGATGAAGTTACGCGGATTTTCAAAGATGTTTATTTGGTTTTAGCGATAGATTTACATGATTTCTGCATTATTAACAGGAAAAACAGTCTTGACAAAGCTGCTACTCTTCTTTGCGTTACTCTAGATAAAGTTACGTGCATTTTCAAAGGTGTTTATTTGGTTTTAACGACAGATTAACACGATTTCTACATTATCAACGGGCAAAACAATCGTGACAACGCGGCTGCCCATCTTTGTAGCCTTGGGAAAAGTCATGGCGAGAGAGCATAGCATTTCAGAACACGGGCGTTAGTTTGTAGAAGACGTCTGTGGAGTGCGGTACATAAAACCCCACAAACGCCTGTATTTAGAAACGCCTTCCCCTCTCACTAAGACGATTTTCCAAGCCCACAGAGACTATTAACCAGATTTTTAAGACAGTTTCTCCATTTAGTAATCTAGAAATCTTGCCAATCTATCACCAGAGCCATAAAATCACTCTAAAAAACACGAGTATCTTCATCTGGAGCCTAAGGAAAGCAGTGACGGTGAGAGAACAAAGCGTTTCAGAATATGGGCCAGTATCACCAAATCACGTGCTCTCTCTCCGGGACTTGCGAGGCTTTGTGAGATGTAAGGTATAGGAGGGTGCGTGAAGCGAGGGAAGGACGGAGGAATGAGAAAAATAGATAGGGGGAAAAATAGGATAGAGGGACGGAAGGAAGGAAGGGAGATATGATGGATGGAAGGATATAAGAGGAATATTGTAGGAGGAAAGGAAGGATACGGATGATGGAGAGGCGGGATATTGAGATGGGTAGGAGGGAGAGAGAGAGAGAGAGAGAGAGAGAGAGAGAGAGAGAGAGAGAGAGAGAGAGAGAGAGAGCTTAATTAATGAGTAATACGATGGAGTCTTCCCCATTGTTAGGTTAGCACAGGTGAGGCTCCCAGTTATCAATTAAGGACAGGTACTCGTAAGGTAGTGAACACTCAGGTATTTATGAATCTCTCTCTCTCTCTCTCTCTCTCTCTCTCTCTCTCTCTCTCTCTCTCTTGTTTTGTCAGTCTTAGTTTATATTCCTCCTTCCCTTATTTTCTTCTCCTCTCCTCTCTTTTCCCCTTTTTCGCCTTTCCTCCTTCCCTCCTCCTCTTCCCTCCACTCTTTTCCCCTTTCTATGTTCCTCCTTTTCCTCCTTTCCTCCTGCCCTGCTTCCTTTTCCTCCCTCACACTTCCTACCCTTCTCCCCTCTTTCTTCATCCTCCCATTCCCCTTTTCCTCTACACACACACACACACACACACACACACACACACACACACACACACACACACACACACACACACACACACACACACACACACACACACACACACACACACACACACACACACACACACACACACAACAGTCACACGTATACATGTACCTAAATGAGCCAACTTGTTTGTACGCAAGGAGAGCCATTAACGTGTTTTTCGCAGTAAGGTACGAATTTCTACGCACAGGTAAGTTCTCAGGTGAAAGTGGGAGGGTTAGTGTTAATTATGCGTGGCTGAAATTTGCGTGTGGAGGAGGAGGAGGAGGGGGGGGAGGAGGAAGAGGAGCAGGAGGAAGAGGAGGAAGAGGAGAAGGAAGAGGAGGAGGAGGAGGAGGGAGGAGAAAGGAAATGAAGGTACAAAGACAAGGAAGTACAGAGAGAGAGAGAGAGAGAGAGAGAGAGAGAGAGAGAGAGAGAGAGAGAGAGAGAGAGAGAGAGAGAGAGAGAGAGAGAGAGGTATATATAGTGTCAGCCACAGTGTATGCTGACAAAAGATCAACAACAACTGACAGAGAGAGAGAGAGAGAGAGAGAGAGAGAGAGAGAGAGAGAGAGAGAGAGAGAGAGAGAGAGAGAGAGAGAGAGAGATTGATGAAAGTGTCCTCTGGGTTAAAACAATGATATTTAATTAGTGTTTACTAGTTTATTTGTCATTACATTTAATTCATATTTTGGTTCCTGGATTAGCAGAAAATATAAAGTGTTGAATCAGTGCCCGTCTGTGGCTGTCTGTCTGTCTGTCTGGCTAGCTGGTTGGCTGTCTGTCTGTCTGTCTGTCTGGCTGGCTGGGTGGCTGTCTGGCTGGCTGTCTATGTCTGTCAGTATCCATCTATCTATCTATGTATCTGTCTGTCTGTCTATCTATCTATCTATCTAACAGTCTAACTTATTATCTGTCTGTCTGTCTGTCTATCTATCTGTCTGTTTATCTCTGTCTGTCTGTCCGTATCTATCTATTTATCTGTTTGTCTCTCGGTCTGTCTGTCTGTCCGTCTGTTTTCATCTGTCAATCTATTTTATTTGTTAATTTATTTTATCTACGTATTTATTTGTTTATTTATTTGTGTATCTACTTCTATTTATTTTTTTGTTTGTTTATATACCTACACATGTAGTCTTATGTATGTATGTGTGTGTGTGTGTGTGTGTGTGTGTGTGTGTGTGTGTGTGTGTGTGTGTGTGTGTATCTGAGGGGAGACAGTTGAAGAGAGAGTGATGGGGACGTGATGGGAGAGAGTGGTGATGGGAAAAAGTGTTGGGGAGATATTGGAAGAGAGTGAGGGGAAAAGGAGGATTGTGGGAGGACAGTCAGTCACAAGGCTCCTCTTTTTCTCTCTCTTTATTCGTTCATCAGGTGTCCCATTAATAATTGTGCCCTTAAAGAGACTATGTGGTCTCTCTCTCTCTCTCTCTCTCTCTCTCTCTCTCTCTCTCTCTCTCTCTCTCTCTCTCTCTCTCTCTCTCTCTCTCTCTATCTATCTATCTCTTTTTCTCTCTCTTTCTTTCTCAACTAGTTTTAGTACGTCTTTTAACACCAATTCCCTCCTCCTCCTCCTCCTCCTCCTCCTCCTCCTCCTCCTCCTCCTCCAGCGTGAAAAAAACCGTGAAACAGAAGCAAGATTCGAATGAGCCAGACTAAAATGGAGCTGGTAATGAAGTTTAGAAGTTCTGAAGTCATCTGTTGGCCTGAAGTTTTGGGACGTGGAGAGAGAGAGAGAGAGAGAGAGAGAGAGAGAGAGAGAGAGAGAGAGAGAGAGAGAGAGAGAGAGAGAGAGAGGGAGAGGGATAGACTTGTGTACTCCTTATCTCTTAATTTCCTCTCAAGTAAAGCCAAAGTCATAAAAAGTTAATGATACAGAGATTAAGTTTTGTTTATCAGTACTAGTCACCGCCAAAGGTCAGTTTAATTCTCTCTCTCTCTCTCTCTCTCTCTCTCTCTCGGTTGTTTATTGTGAAGCTGTTATTTCTCTTCTTTCTTTCTTCGTTTGTGCTTAATTTTTTGTAACTTTTTTTTATCAGTTTTCTTTATTTTCTCTTTTTTTCTCTTCTCCTTCATTTCTAAAGCCTCGTGTTTTTTCTTTCTCTTTTCTCAACCAAGTTTCTTTATATGGATGTTTACTCTCTCTCTCTCTCTCTCTCTCTCTCTCTCTCTCTCTCTCGCCAGATGATGTTAAGTATGCTAATTTATACCACTTTATTTTTTTCAATAGTGGAAACGAATCCCTTACCTTGCCTGGAGGAGGAGGAGGAGGAGGAGGAGGAGGAGGAGGAGGAGGAGGAGGAGGAGGAGGAGGGAGGGAGGAGAGGGTTATGTTCAGAATCTCTCCAACCGTAAGGAAATGGAGGAAAGTATCTACATCTCTGCCAAAGGTGGAGGAGTGTAGAGAAGGATGGACACCCCTTCCTGGCACCGCTCCAGATCCACTCCTCTTCCTCCTCCTCCTCCTCCTCCTCCTCCTCCTCCTCCTCTTCCTCTTTTCGCCCACCTCCCCCTCCCATCGATTCCTCGACACGCCCTATTCAGTTTGTGTGTGTGTGTGTGTGTGTGTGTGTGTGTGTGTGTGTGTGTGTGTGTGTGTGTGTGTGTGTGTGTGTGTGTGTGTGTGTGAGTGAGTTTGTGTGGTGTGTGTTTTCCTGTAATTCTAGAAAAAAGACTTGACCTTTCCCTACACACACATACACACACACACACACACACACACACACACACACACACACACACACACACACACACACACACACACACACACACACACACACACACACAGGTTACTTTTTAGCTTAGAGATTGGTTCACAAAAGAAGATAAAAGGAAAGAAAGACAAAACATAAATGTGATTATAAATACTGTGAGAGATTAAAGAGACTGTGTACTTTCTCTCTCTCTCTCTCTCTCTCTCTCTCTCTCTCTCTCTCTCTCTCTCTCTCTCTCTCTGCTGCAGGTGAAGTGTAGCATTGAAAACCTGCCTACTTCACTCCTCCCTTAAGAGCCTCCTCCTCCTTCTCCTCCTCCTCCTCCTCCTCCTCCTCCTCCTCCTCCTCCTCCTCCTCCTCCTCCTCCTCCTTCGCTTTTTCCTTTTTTTGATTTCCTTCCTTTACTCTTCCTGCTTTTTTCCCACCTTCTATCCTCCTCCTCCTCCTCCTCCTCCTCCTCCTCCTCCTCCTCCTCCTCCTCCTCCTCCTCCTCCTCCTCCTCCTCCCCCTCCTCCTCTTTCGCAAACACCATAGCTATATATCTTTCTGCAGCATGTGGTGTAAGAGTGTTATTGCTTACGTGTGTGTGTGTGTGTGTGTGTGTGTGTGCGCGCGAGTTTTTCAGTGTTCAGGTTAGCACGTGGCTTTAAACATACAAGAGAGAGAGAGAGAGAGAGAGAGAGAGAGAGAGAGAGAGAGAGAGAGAGAGAGAGAGAGAGAGAGAGAGAGATTGGAGGATGAAGATAGAAAATAACAAAACAATTGTCACAAAAATCTTAGAAATTAAAAGAAATAAAAAGGAGAAGAAAAGAGAAATAGAAAGAGAGAAAAAGGAAGAATGAAAATGGGATAGGGACGTAAAATAAATAAAAAAGAAACGAAATGTAAGACAGAAAATAAAGAAGTAAAGAGAGTTAGTTGAATTAGAGAGAATGAAGATGAATAGATAGACAAGTAAAGATAGAAAGAAATACGGGAGATAGAAGGAAGGAAGGAAGGAAGGAAGGAAGGAAGGAAGGAAGGAAGGTACTTAAAGAGGGGTAGGAGAAATGTAGACGGGTAGATAAGGAAGAAGAGAAAAATGTAGATGGAAGGAACGAAGATATGTAGATAAGTAAGAGAGAAGGTAAATGAATTAGAAGATAGGCAAGTAGATAGATTGGAAAAGAAAATAGATAGAAAGATTAGAAGGAAGAGAAATATAGTAGAAAGAGTGGAGTTAGATAAAAGGAGGATTAGATGAAGTAGAAGGAGAACAGAAAGATAGACAGATAAGAACAGAAAATAGAAAGATAAGGAGGAGAAATATGGTAGAGAGACTGAAGATAGATAAAAAGAGTAGATGAGGTAGGAGAACAGACAAATAGATAGATAACAAAAGAAAATAGAGATAAGGAGAAATTTGATAGAAGGAGTGGGAGATAGAGAAGAAGAAGTGTAGATGAAACAGAAGAAAGACAGACAAATAGATAACAAAAGAAAATAGAAAGATAAGGAGGATAAATGATGTAGAAAGATAGATAAGAAAAACATATAGGAAGAGAAATGTGGCAGAAAGAGTGGAGGTTGATAAAGAGCGTAGATGAAGTAGAAGAAAAACAGGCAGGTAGGCAGGGAGGAAAAGAAAATGGATAAAAAGATAAAGAAAAATACGGTGGAAGACGTGAAGGTAGATAAGAGGAGTAGGTGAGGTAGAAGGAGGACAGGCAGGTAGGCAGGTAGGGCTGGAAGGAAGTAGATGGGGTTTTTACATAATGAAGACCACAGTAATGGGTCATCCAGCCGCCTGTGGGGACTCGCCTTCACTCTTTGTGAGGGAAAGAAAGGAAACATATTGGATACACCTGTTTCCCTCTTCCTCTTCTTCTTCTTCTTCCTCCTCTTCCTCCTCCTCCTTCTCCTCCTCCTCTTCGTCTTCCTCCTCCTCCTCTTCCTCCTATCTCGTCTTTTACACTCATCTCGCGTCTAACATTGTTTCTCCATCACCTAACTTTTGTCCAGGGGGAGAGAGAGAGAGAGAGAGAGAGAGAGAGAGAGAGAGAGAGAGAGAGAGAGAGGAAATGGGAACTCTATCTCTCTCTCTCTCGCTCTCTGGCAGTCCTTCATTATAAGAAAAAGACAAGCACGAACACTAATATCTTACTCTCACACCTTATAATTTCTCGATGACTTAAGTAATTAACCGTCTCCGCCTCCAGCCATCACAGACATGGCTAAGAGTTAAGAGGACATAATTTCCCTGAGGACTGTAATGAACCAAGTCTGTAGGAGGCGACGACGGGGGAGTTAAACTGATTGGACTGCAGAAGGAGTTGTGGTAGTGGCGATGGTGATAGTGGTGGTGGTGGTGGTATTGATATGCTAAATGATATTCTTTTTGATATGTAAATGCTATGGAAATGAGGGCAACTAGTAGAAGAACATTAGAAGACTGTGGTGATGGTGGCAGCAGGCCGGAATGTGACCTGTTTATATGGAAATGTATGTAAGAATGAGTTTGTAAAGAGGCATGTAGTGTGATGGTGCTGACTGTCGAGTAATGGCAGAGAAGTTATGATAAGATAAGGTTGTTCCCGAATTAATGGAGGAAGAGAAACGTGGAATATGAGTAACTGAGATGAAGTTATGGTAAAAAAAAATAGCTTGTGTTCTAATTAGGAGGAGGAACAGTGGGAGAGAATAGGATAATGAATTGAAAATAGAAAAAAAACATAATTACGTGGATTAGTAAATGAGGTGGTGAAGTTATAATGAAAAAGAAATTGTGTTTTAATGGAGGGAAGAGGAACAGAAATGGTAATGAATAAGAAATAGAGTAAAAATCATAATTACGTGGATTAGTCAACCAGGTGAAATTATAATGAAAAAGAAATTGTGTTTGCTAATGGAGGGAAGAGGAACAGTGGAAGTATTTGAATAATGAATAAGAAATGAGCAAAAGAATCACAATTTATAGACACGTGAAGGAGATAAAGGTACAATAGATAAAAATGAGTATATTGGTGAAAGGAGGAGGGAAGTGCATTTGCTAATAGATGGAGGGAGGAACAGTGGAATATTTGGATAATAAATCAGAAATGAAAAAAAGAATCACAATTTATAGACACATGGAGGAGATAAAGGTACAATAGATGAAAATAAGTACGGTGGCGGAAGGAAGGGAACCGCCGTGGCACAGTGGAAACATGCGTGCTTTGGTGTCCGAGGGGTCTCCAAGCGCACGGGTTCGAATCCTGTCCACGGTCCGAATGTAAGTTGGGCTTTCTCACTCGGGGCAACGGTTTCCTAGCGGGTGGAGTTTGAGATAGGAAATAACACAAAAAGTATCTCCTTTAGCCCATAAATTCCCGTGAAAAGCCTACATGGTTTAAATAAGAAAAAAAGAGGAGGAAAGTGGATTTGCTTATAGATGGATGCGAGGAACAGTGGAAATATTTGAATAATGAATAAAATGACAAAGAATCACAATTTCATAGATAAACGAAGAAGATGAAGGTGTAATAGTGTGGTGGTGAAAGAAGGAACAATAGAAATATATTAACGAATAAACTAAAAAAGAACCAGGATTTCACGGATTAATAAAAGAGATAAAGCTACAAAAAAGAGACGAGGTGGAATAATTGAAGTATTTGAATAAAGAATGAATATGAGAAAGAACCACAATTTCACAGATAAACCAAGAAAAATAATGAGTGTGACGGTGAAAGAAGGAACAATAAGGAACGAATAAGGTAAACAAAAAGAACCAGAATTTCACGGATTAATAAAGGAGATGAAGCTGCAAAAAAATGGCGAGGTGGAGCGGAGAAACGACGTGGATGACGAACAAGTGGAGCAGAAAACGAAGGTGAAGAGAAGTGGAAGCCGATTTCGATTCAGAGAAGGGAGCGGTTCCAGAGTCGATGTCCACGAATCCTCCTTAAAGTGATTGGCTTCATATGGCGTTCCGGGAAACTCAAACTGGAAAGGAACAGAAAAAATGAGTTTATTAGACCATGTGGTGTCTCGCGGAAGTCTGTCGTGCTCACTGGGTCGTCTCTGAGACCAAGGGACGCCCACACAGACCTCGCGGGTGTAGGAGTTGTTAGATTCGCTGGTGGTAGTGAAGATTCAGTCAACTTTTCTTTCTTTTTCTATTTGTTTTGCTTATTTTGTGAAGGAGAAATATTTATCACATTTATTTGATGCTGGTGTTCGTTTCGGGTACATAAAGTAGATGTGAGTATCATGTTTGAGTTTGTATTTTGTTTTACTGTGTGTGTTTTGTGTACGAGAAATATTCATCCCTTCTATACGTCGTAGTTTTCCTTTTATCTCGTGTACATGAGGCTGGTGTGAGTTTTACGCTGGAATTTTGTTTGTCTTCCCGGAAAGAGAAACTTATAATACAAAAAGCTGTGATTGGAAGTAGCAATGTGTGGCAAAAAAATACTGTGTGTAGAAAAGAAAAAAAATTTGCTTCTCATACTTAATTTGCAAAAGAAATACCCCTAAAAATTACAATGCTTGAGGGAAAAGGCAAGACCGCAGAGTTTTTATTTATTTATTTATTTATTTATACCATGTGGGTTTTTCACGGGAATTTATTGGCTAAAGAAGATACTTTTTAGGGTACATCCTATCTCAAAGCCCACCCGCTCGGAAATCGTTGCCCCGAGTGAGGAAGCCCAACCTACACTCGGACTGTGGATAGGATTCGAACCCGTGCGCTTGGAGACCCCTCGGATCCCAAAGCACGCATGGTTCCAATGTACCACGGCAGTATATCAGAGAATTAAATGTTAAGAAGTAAAAAAAAAAAAAATGAAATGTATAGCATGAAAATTCTTATTCGAAAATTGTGACATTTCTGAGGAAAATAAATTCATGAAAAATAATACCAAAAGACTTAGCAAAACTTAGGAAAAATATTACGTTATCATTGTTTGGTGAGGATTTTACCTCTTTAAAATCATCGCTATTAACCTCTTGAGTACCATGACGCGTTTCCATATTAATTTTGGTTACTATTTGGTGATTTTACACGGCTTTAGTAACTTGTGTGGGGGATCAAAATAGTGAAGACTGTGACCATTAATCTTGTGACCTGTATAGATCCTAACTAATGTCAATAAAATGGTCTAATCGTACACAAATCTCAAGGTAAAAATGTGTCCTAGTACTGAAGGGGTTAAGGCAATGAGCTTAGCATTCAAAAAGTTAACCCCTTCAGTACCAGAACACGTTTTCATACTTATTTTGCTTTTCTATCTAGTGTTTTTAAATAACTTCAGAAACTCATGTGAGGGGGATTAAAATAGTGAAGACTGGCCATTAATCTTTCCAACTCCATAGATCCTTCGAAATATAAATAAAAACATATAGCCATACCCAAACTCAAGGTAAAAATGCGTCCCAGTTACTGAATGGGTTAAGATCATCGCTATTAAATAAATGAACGTAACACTCAAAACATTTAAGGCAAAAAGTAAATACAAACCTGGAATGAATTGTGTGACTGATACATCTTCACATCTTTTTCGCTAATATCCTACAAAGAACACCACTTTAAACTGAAAAACCCATGTCTTTCGTGACTTTTTAGCTAATTTGTATAGAGACTCATCACTTCTACGTCGGAAATTTATCTTCGTTTCTTTTTCCTTCTAATTTGGTTTCCTCGTCTCCTGGTGAGTCGTGTATCTCCATTCCTTAATTAGATGTCTTTGCCTCCTTCCTCCTGCACTTCATGAGTCTTCAAAGGTCTTGCGGGCGGCTTTGAGAGACAGGTGATGTGTGTGTGTGTGTGTGTGTGTGTGTGTGTGTGTGTGTGTGTGTGTGTGTGATTTGATGTGTTTCGCTTCAGTTTTGTCTTTTTCGTTACTTTAATTTCCGTAGCGTTTTTTTTTTTCTTTGCACACACACACACACACACACACACACACACACACACACACACACACACACACACACACACACACACACACACACACACACACACACACACACACACACAAACATTTTCTTCAATTTTCTTTTTCCTCTTCACTTTCCTACCTTTTACTCTTTCCTTTCCCACACACACACACACACACACACACACACACACACACACACACACACACACACACACACACACACACACACACACACACACACACACACACACACACACTTTAATCGAAATTTATAGGAATCATCGAGCCATGCATAGACATATAGATCTTCAGAAAAAAAAACGTAAATAAAAAAAACCCAGCCATGAATCTACCAGGAAGTATCGTTAAGTGAGAAAAAAAGCATCCCATTTCAGAAAGCAGCGTTAATTCCCAGCCATGATAACTCGTCAATAAACACCTCTCTGGATACTGTAGCGAACGAAAGTCAGAGGAAGTGAAGGAAAGATTACAAAATGTTCATAGATGGATGTGAGTGTTCCTTTTTATTCCGTTTTTTTTGTGTTTTTTTGGTCATTTTGTTGAGGAAAAGGTCGGTGGAAGTGATATTAATTGTCAAGGTGTGGGAACGGGACAGACAGAGAGAGAGAGAGAGAGAGAGAGAGAGAGAGAGAGAGAGAGAGAGAAGAAGAAAATAATAATAGAAGTGTTAAATAGAGATAATAACTAAAACAAGAATAAAAATGAAAGCAAAGGAGCGATGGAAGGATGGAAGAGGGAAGGAAATTAAATAGATGAAAATATGGAAAGAGGTAAAAAAAAAAGAATAGAATATGAGGAAATGGAGTAAAAATAATAGAATTGAATAAAGACGTAACTAAAACAGGATGATAATTTATATGAGGAAATGACGGGAGTGAAATGAAAACGGAATAGAAAAACAAAATAGAAAATGGAAACGGAAGAAAAAAAAAAAAACGATAGAGGAAATAAAAAAAAAAAAAAAACATGAGTGAATGGGAGAGAGGAAAAGAGAATGATAGGAAAGAAATGTGAATAAAGAAAAAGGAGAACAAAAACTGGAAAAGAAAGAAAAAAGAAAAAAATAGAAATAAAACAAGGAAAAGAGAGAAAATGAATGAATAACAAAAGAAATTGAGCAAGAGAGAGAGAGAGAGAGAGAGAGAGAGAGAGAGAGAGAGAGAAGGAAGGAAACACGAGAAGAGGAAAGGAAAGGGAACGGATGAAATGAATAGGACGAAGGGAAACTGGATATCGAAATTTGGCAAGACAGTAATTGGCGTTGGAAAGGATACGAAATAGCAGAGGAAGGAAATCGTGAAGGAAAAGCTGGAAATATACGAGGAGGAAAAGGTAGAAGTAGAGGAAGAGAAGAGAGAAAGTAATGTATATGAAAAGAGAAGAGAGAAAGAAAGAAAAGGAATTGAAAGAGTAGAGAAGGAAGGATGGAGGGAATATTTAGTTGATGAAGGAACATTACGAAAAGGAGAGAAAAGGAAGAATTAGAGGAAGAGAAGAGAAAAAGTAATGTATAGGAGAAGAAAAGCGAGAAAAAAAGAGGAGAAAAATTGAAAGAGATGTGAAGAAGGGATGGAGAAAATTTTAGTTGAAGTAGCATTTGGGAAAAGAAGGAGAGAAAATGAAGAAGAAGGGAGAAGAGAAAAGAGAAAGTAGTGTATATGAAGAGGAAAGAGAGAAAGAGAGGAGAAGAATTGAAAGAGAAGAGAAGAAGGGATGGAAAAAATGTTTAGTTGAAGTAGCATTCGGGAAAAAAGAAGAGAAAAGGAAGAAACAGGGAGAAGGAAGAGGGAAAGTAAATATATGAGAAGAGAAGAGAGAAAGAAAGAAAAGGAATTGAAAGAGAAGAGAAGGAGGGGATGGAAAAAAATATTGATGAAAGAACATTTGGAAAAAGGAGAGAAACGGAAGAAGCAGGGAGAAGAGAAGAGAGAAAGTAATATATGAGGAGGAAATAGAGAAAGAGAGCAGAGGAAGTGAAAGAGAAGCGAAGGAAGGAATGGAGAGAATATTCAATTGATGAAGGAACATTTGGGAAAAGGAAGAGAGAAAACGAAGAAGTAGGGAGAGGAGAAAGAGGAAAACTGTGTACGAGGAGGGAAGAGAGAAAGAGAGAAGGAAAACTGAAGAAAAAGAATAGGATAAGGTGGAGAAAAGATTTAGTGTACTGAGAAACATTTGAGAAGAGAAAGAGGGGAAGGAAATGAAGATGTAAGGAATGGGAAAAGGGAGAGAAAGAAGAGAAAGGAAAATATCGGAAGAAGACGATAAAAAAGGGAAACATGGCGTAGAGAGAAGATTCAAAAGAAAAATAAAAGAACGAAGACTGAAAAGCTGGAATAAATGAGAAAATTTTGGAAGAGGACGATAAAAAAAGGAAACATGGCATGGAGAGAAGATTTAAAAGAGAGAGAGAGAGAGAGAGAGAGAGAGAGAGAGAGAGAGAGAGAGAGAGAGAGAGAGAGAGAGAGAGAGAGAGAGAGAGAGAGAGAGAGAGAGAGAGAGAGAGAGAGAGAGAGAGAGAGAAGGTGGAATGAATATAAAAAATGGCAATGAAAGAAAGGGAGGAAAACAAGAAAAAGATGAGAAATAGCATAGATGGGAAGGAAAGAGGAGAGAGAGAGAAAAAAAAAGAGGAAAAAAGAATATATTATGGAAGTAAATTCGGATTAAAGGCGATAACCGGAATCAGAATCGGACCAAATACCGGATTGGTGAAGAATTTCCGAATTGTATTTTGTATTTTTTCTTATTGCCACCTTTTTTCTTTATTTTTTTTCTTTCCCTTTACTTCACAATCCTCCATCAATTCGTTCCTTCCAAATCAATAGTGGGAGATGTGTGTGTGTGTGTGTGTGTGTGTGTGTGTGTGTGTGTGTGTGTGTGTGCGTGAGAGAGAGAAGGAGAGAAGGGAGAAAATAAATGGCTAGGGAAAAACAAGGAAAAGGGAAATAAGAATAGAGAACATGATAAGTGATGTGTTTTGAATGTTTTCACTCCTAAAGAAAGAAAAATATTATGAAAGAATGAAAAAAAAAGTGAAAAATATGTATCACAGCCCGCCATCCTCAGAGAGAGAGAGAGAGAGAGAGAGAGAGAGAGAGAGAGAGAGAGAGAGAGAGAGAGAGAGAGAGACACTTTTTTGGTACGAGTAAAAGGAAGAGAGAGAAGAAAAGAGATAAAAAATAGTTTAGCAATTAGGACGGTGTGTTTTGTGTCCAGGAACGGAGGAATTGGAAGATAAAATGGAAGTTCACACGAATCTTCAATTTCTTCCTGAGAAAAAGAAAAAAAAAGAAAAAAACTAGAAACTAACAAAAGAGGAAACAGAAAAAAGAAATATTGATAAATTGCGTAAAATTTAACCACTTCAGCACCGTGAGGCGTTTCCCTTATTATTTTGGTTACTATTTGGTGATTTTATACAGCTTCAGAAACATAGAGGAGGATTAGAATAGTGAAGACTGTGGCCATTAATCTTCTCACCTCCACAGACCCTTTCTAATGCCAATAAAATGGCCTAATTGTACACAAATCTCAAGGTAAAATTGTGTCCCAGTACTGAAGGAGTTAGAATAGTGAAGACTGTGGGCATTAATCCTCAGACCTCCATAGACTCTTCCTAATGTCAACAAAATGGCCTAATTGTACACAAATCTCAAGGTAAAATTGTGTCCCAGTATTGAAGAGGTTAAGAGTTATATCATTATTTCACAAGCCATCAATAAATAATGAATCTTTTTAGTGTCTGCCGATAAAATTTTGCACAGTAACCTCAGACAGCGTTACTGAGATACCAAAGCAAAGCATGTGTTATCAATGCCTGTTAAATAATCGTACACAAACCTCAAGATGGTAATGTGTCTCAGTATTGAAATGTGTCTCAGTATTGAATTTTTTTGCTTTTTATTTTTTCCCATTCAGTTTTCCTTTCGTTTTTTTTTTTACTTTCTTTTCCTTCTCTCATGTCTTTCATTCGCGTTTGGTTGGGATTTTCAGATTTTTTTTTCCTTCGTAATGTCAAAAAAAAAAGTTTAATCGTACACAAACCGCAAGATGGAAATGTGTCCCAGTATTGACTTTTTTTGCTTTTATTTTTTTTCCATTCAGTTTTCCTTTCGTTTTTTTTTTACTTTCTTTTCCTTCTCTCATGTGTTTCATTCGCATTTGGTTGAGATTTTCTGATTTCTTTTCCTTCGTAATGTCAGAAAACTGGTCTAATTGTTCACAATCTAAATCTCGAGATAAGAATATGTCGCAGTGTTGAAGGGGTTAAGTAAAAACAATGAAATAAAAAGACTAATTCCAAGGAGAACAAATAAAGAATAAACATAAAAGAATAAAAAAAAAAGAAAACCTATAAATAAAACAAGAATTGAATAAAAAAAGTCATAAAAAAACAAGAGAATAATAAAAAAAAAAGATTCCACACTTTTCCTCCTCGTACTTAAAATCGGAATAAAAGAAAAATAATAAAAATATCATAAAACCACGAGAAAAGGAACTACAGAGAACCAAAGAGGGAAGAAAGAAGTTCCCTGCTGCGTCCCTTTACTGCCCTGATAAGCCTTCCTGTCCCTGCGGTGCCGTAGATAATGTTATGGAAATTTTGCAAGGCGTCAGGAATTTCCCTAGTGTGTTGCCTCTCATTTACTGTAAGGTCCTTGTTTGTGTAGGGATAGTGAGTCTGTTTTCTCGCCACGTGTCCGTCAAGAGAGAGAGAGAGAGAGAGAGAGAGAGAGAGAGAGAGAGAGAGAGAGATGAGGATGGCTGTTTATGACAAATTTTTCCTCTGTTTTCATTCTCTTTCATGTTTTTTTGCTCAAATTAGGTGTAAAAGCAACATTCAAAACGCATCATTGATCATTCTTCTCTATTCTTACCGCCCTTTTCATTGTTATTCTCTCTCTCTCTCTCTCTCTCTCTCTCTCTCTCTCTCTCTCTCTCTCTCTCTCTCTCTCTCTCTCTCTCCCCCTCTTCCTGTTTCCTTCCCTCCATAACCAGTCTTCCATTTCTCTCTGCTCCCCTTCATTCATTATCCCTCTCCCCTCCTGGCCATAGTTGTTTGTCTACCCATTCACCCATTCATTTTGTATCATGAATTGCTCGGGGCCTAATAACGCCTTTTAACAGAGTACACCTGGTGGGGACCGAGCACTACCCTTCGTAAACTGACTTCCTGAACACCAAAGGAAGGATGGGACCATAATTCTTTCTCCTGGATATATGAGACAACGTGTTTACTTGTGGAGATAAGGAAGAGGTTATGTATATAGAGAAGGATGTAAAAATGCGAGAAAGAAAGCTGTTAAGAAGATATTAGCCTGAATTTGTAGTTTTTAAAGCTTTTTCCTGTCTGGTCTCTCCTGAATAATGGTTTCTTATGATCTCTTAGTTTTTTTGCATATATTTTTTTGTATTTTTCTAGTGTCTTGAGTATAGAGTTTTGTAGTTTAGAAAAGGCTATGTTAAATCTACTTTTTTCGTATTCTCTTTGTGTGTTCTTTGTATTCTTGTAGTGTTCTTTGTGTGTTTTTTGTATTTTCTAGTGTCTTGAGTATGGAGTTTTGTAGTTTAGAAAAGGACAGTCCTTACCTGTCTCTCTCACACTCACCTGAGCTGCCTGGGTCGAATTATCTAGATTCTGTGTGTGTGTGTGTGTGTGTGTGTGTGTGTGTGTGTGTGTGTGTGTGTGTGTGTGTGTGTGTGTGTGTGTGTGTGTGTGTGTGTGTGTGTGTGTATTTTTTTAATCAAATTTATTCGGTTCCAATATAGTGATACACACACATTGATTCTGAATGCTACGAAATGAGGACCGAGGCAATGAAAAGGTTAAGAGTAATTGTTAATGGTTATGGAGATGAGTCTGGTTCTAATGAGGTTTTTCCAGTAAATGTGGAGAATCATTGCTAAACTCTCACTAGAATCACAAAATAATCTTGGAAAACTCACTAGAATCACAAAATAACCTTGGAAAACTCTGTAACAACCTCCACTAGAACATAATAGAGCCTAAGTATCGATGCTGAGGCGTTTCCTAATACACTCTTACATCTTAACTAGGAATAGTTTCTAGGTATCTAATTGAACACGAGACCAGAGTGTTTTGAAGTATAACCTTAATGAGGACTGGAAGTTGACGAGAGATACACTGACTCCTATCCAATTTTACCGGACCAAGCGTATCCGTTCCTTCAAAATTGCTTGGAAGATAAACAGCTGCGGATCTCATTTGGCGGAGAAATATGACGTGGGCGACATTCAGGTGACGCAGTGGTTCCGTGCCTCAGGTTAGCGTGGGAAAGGATGCTCTGCTCTCATAGAATACTTAGGGAAGATTGTTTATATCCTGTCTTTACTTTGCACCGTGATAGACAGACTCATTTCCCTGCTACTGATAGAAAAGAGTCTCAGATCACGGCACACAGATGGAGTTGCACTGTCAATTACCCACAACTCCGCCCACACATACCTCTTGTCTTCTTGTATCTCTTTCCTCCCACGTGTTGAAGAAGACAAAAGATCATACGTGGAAAAGTCTGCTCAATCACCGTCTCTCAAAAGGTATCAAGGGTATTTCAAAGCACGTCTCTTGTAGTTATGTACATATTAACAATTTTTTTTTTGTTAGAGATGAAAGATATCGTAGTTTAATGAATGAGTAAGGAAATTAATTGTGTGTTGTCTCTATGGATGTAATGTAAATCTCTCTCTCTCTCTCTCTCTCTCTCTCTCTCTCTCTCTCTCTCTCTCTCTCTCTCTCTCTCTCTCTCTCTCTCTCTCTCTCTCTCTCTCTCTCTCTCTCTCTCTCTCTCTCTCTCTCTCTCTCTCTCTGTCTGTCTTATATAAGCACTCCCTGCCCTCTGCCAGTCTCCCCTCACGGAGACTCCCAGCTCCCGTCACGCACAAAACACATTCATTCATTAACTAACTCACCTCCTCCCATACTTGGCTCTTAGTTTAACTCTTCCTACACCCACACACTCCACCACACCCTTACACACCCACACGTACACACAGACACTTCACTTCATTCAAGTTTAGTATTTAGGTCACTTATTTACCAGCTTCTCTTTCGTTTCTGTTATATTTCTGGCATTATCTTTTTTTCTTCATATTTTCATTCTTCTCTTCTTCTCTTCTCTCTCCCACCATTCTCGTGCCTGTTTTCCTACTTCTACGCTTCTTCTCCCTTATTTCTCCCGTCTTCTGTCTCTCCTCGTCTGTGTATTTCTGTCCCACTCACTCATTTATTTCCAGTTTTCTTGCCTCTTCTGTAGACTCGTTGAGTTTGCAATGTTGATATGAAATTGTTTGGGAGTTGTTTTTATATGTTGCTTAAATTTTGCTGGGACTTTATACTACTACTTCTACTTCTACCTCTACTACTAGAATAAGAATAACAACAACAACAACTGCTACTACTACTAACTACTACTACTACTACTACTACTACTACTACTACTTCTACTTCTACTACTACTAATACAAACATTCATAACAGTGCCCCTTCTCATCCTCATCTACATTTATATCCTTACAATATCAATAATCTCTTGAGGTATTTAGTTATTCCCTACTTTGTTTACCATATCATTTGTTTCACCATTGAGTTTATGTTAATTTGAAATGATCTTGTTAATATGTAGCCTGCTATCTTCTTAAATAGGTTTATTATCAGCATTCACTTGATGTTGTTTGATTCCACTGACAAATATAGACAATGAAGAGTGACTAAATTCAAATCTAATTAAGAAGTAAGACTGCTGAATAGTAAAAGTAATAGTATAGTAATAAGCATTGAATATTAAAGAATGTAATGATAAATGCATATTAATTATAGTCATGTGGCTAGAATGAATAGTACCGTGTGTGTGTGTGTGTGTGTGTGTGTGTGTGTGTGTGTGTGTGTGTGTGTGTGTGTGTGTGTGTGTGTGTGTGTGTGTGTTTTCATTCATTGAGTATGTTATGTTTACTAATTACAGGTATGAATGGATCTGGCTCTCGTATTTACCTGGCGAATACCGGAATGAATCAGTAAGTAAAGCGTTAAATTCTCTCTCTCTCTCTCTCTCTCTCTCTCTCTCTCTCTCTCTCTCTCTCTCTCTCTCTCTCTCTCTCTCTCTCTCTCTCTCTCTCTCTCTCTCTCTCTAGTTAATAAGGTAAAGCATATCTCGTGTCTTCATTTTCGTGCTCATGGTAAAAACGTGACCTACAGAAAAGTGTCATTAGTGTGTGTGTGTGTGTGTGTGTGTGTGTGTGTGTGTGTGTGTGTGTGTGTGTGTGTGTGTGTGTGTGTGTGTGTGTGTGTGTGTGTGTGTGTGTGTGTGTGTGTGTGTGTGTGAAAGGCGTCACCATAATTTATATATTTTTTACGTCGTTTGAATATTGCAGAGTAAATTTGCTCCAGGGTTACTGCGAACACACACACACACACACACACACACACACACACACACACACACACACACACACACACACACACACACACACACACACAGAAGTAAAGGGTTAAATTTTGGTCTCTTTCTTTTTATTGTGTGCACTGTAAAGTCACTTGAGAGAGAGAGAGAGAGAGAGAGAGAGAGAGAGAGAGAGAGAGAGAGAGAGAGAGAGAGAGAGAGAGAGAGAGAGAGAGTCTTTTACGCGTTTTCATCAAGGCTTTGTTTCATGTCTCCATACTTGATAAGATTAAAACGTGTTCTTTGATTAATTATGAAGATGAAATATTGACACTACTACTACTACTACTACTACTACTACTACTACTACTACTACTACTACTACTACTACTACTACTACTACTACTACTACTACTACTACTACTACTACTACTACTACTACTACTACCACCACCACCACCACCAATAAGAACAACACCAAGAATCAATACCAATATGATAAGTAGTAATAACGCCAATAATGCTCTATAATCGATGAATTTCTGAGGTGCCACAACAAGGGGGTCATATGGCACCGTCAATAACAGCACCTACAAGTACAATAACACCTCAGCTCCTTATCTCGGTAGCTTAAAGTGTCTGTGTTATGTGTTCCTGTACTGTAGGGAGGCGGTGACGTAGTGGATAAAGTGGTGAGCGTGGGATCGGGCAGTCGTCCACGCGTAGGTTCGAATCCCACCACGTACCGCCTTGAAACTTTGCCATTTGTCCAGTGGCTTAAAGTTACCTATATGTCACCGTGATACAGTTCTACGTGGTTACAAAAAGATGCGCTTGGGTGGTGATATGGGCATTAATATAGGTACCGCTATAAATAAATTTGCCTGCGCCACTAATGGGTAGAAGCTGAACAGTGCTTCCCATACTCTTCAGGTACACCTACAAGGCGCTATAGGCCATAACATAATAAAAAGATAGTGTATTTTTAAAGGTGGTAGAGATAAAGGGCAGTTCTGTCATTGCATCGACTCTAATTAGGCAAAGTAAGGTGTGTGTGTGTGTGTGTGTGTGTGTGTGTGTGTGTGTGTGTGTGTGTGCTGTCTACATGATCAAGGGCACCACTTTAGGAATTAGATGTTGCTGTTTAACATGAAGAGAGAGAGAGAGAGAGAGAGAGAGAGAGAGAGAGAGAGAGAGAGAGAGAGAGAGAGAGAAATTCGTGTCTTTATTTAATGCAAATTTAGAGTACAATTAATATAATAAATGCAAAAATATAGTTTAAATTATGTGTGTGTGTGTGTGTGTGTGTGTGTGTGTGTGTGTGTGTGTGTGTGTGTGTGTGTGTGTGTGTAATAAAACAGTAACATGCATACACCACCACCACCACCACCACCACCACCACCACTGGCAATGTTTCGCTTTAATCTTTCATCTCTTTACAGCATGATTTATTAACTCTCTCTCTCTCTCTCTCTCTCTCTCTCTCTCTCTCTCTCTCTCTCTCTCTCTCTCTCTCTCTCTCTCTCTCTCTCTCTCTCTCTCTCTTTGTATATAATTTCCTTCACTTACTTTTATGTGTCTCTCTTTAATTTCTTCCTTCTTTCATGTGTTCCTTTAAAGCTTTTCTTTAATGTTCTTTTTCCCTCTCTGCCTTTAATATGTCTCCCTTTAATGTCCCCCCCGCCCCTGTCTGTCTCTTTAATGCTCAGGACAATAGCAATAACAATAATTCGCTTGTCCACTGGAAGAGACACACCAGGTAATTGCCGTTGGTGAGGACAGGAGGAGAATATAGATAGCCTGATTGATTTGTGGAGGTAAATATTGTATTGGATTTTTCGAAGGTAAGGCGTTGGGATGAATTTTCGTATTTTTTGTTTAGTATTTGTGGGTAAGATGGATAATTGTTTTTTGGGAGTTAGGGAAATTAGGATGAATGTTTAAATCACTGGGGGAAATATAAGAATGAATGAAGAGGAGTAAGAGAGAGAGAGAGAGAGAGAGAGAGAGAGAGAGAGAGAGAGAGAGAGAGAGAGAGAGAGAGAGAGAGAGAGAGAAATATAATAGCTGGTACTATATATGAAGGTCTCTTTTTAACTAGTGTCGCCCTCCTCCTCCTCCTCCTCCTCCTCCTGCTTCATCTGTTCTATCCTTGTTTCCTATTAAGTACGTAGCTTCTGTATATGTAGTATAGTAAACATAGGTCACAAGGCCTCCTGTCACTCATCTTTCCTATGTATTCTTATGTATTCCTCCTCGTTCTCCTGGTCCTCCTCCTTCTCTTCCTCCTCCTCCTCCTCCTCTTCTTGTCTTTCTTTCCCATCATCCTCCTTTTGTCTTTTTTGGTATTATCTTCCTTCTTCCTTATCCTTCAAAGCTTTCTCCTCATAATCTTCATATCACGTTCTTATTTCCTCTTATTCTTGGATATTGTTATGAATTTCTTTTGGTTATTGCCAGTAGTAGTAGTAGTAGTAGTAGTAGTAGTAGTAGTAGTAGTAGTAGTAGTAGTAGTAGTAGTAGTAGCAGTAGAAGAAGTAGTAGTGGTAATAGTATAAGAGCCGTGCAATATCCTGTCTCTTTTTTCCTGCCTCCTCTTTCACTATTTTATCCCCAAGCGTCTTAAGATCTCTCGCCGCGGATGAATAAGCTGAGCCTGATGTGTGTGTTTGTTCATAAAATATTTGATCCACTTGTTTCATAAGAGAAAGAGAGGTAGGGTACGCTGGAGGGAGAGGGAGAGGGAGGGGAAGGGAGAGATAGAGAGATGGAGGGAGAGGAAGGGAAAGATAGAGAGATGGAGGAGGAAGAAGAAGGGAGAGATAGAGAAATGGAGAAAGAGGAAGAGAGATATAGAGAGATGGAGAGAGGCAGAGGAAGAGAGAGAAAGACATGGAGGGAGGGAGAGGAAGGGAGAGATACAGAGATGGAGGGAGGGAGGAAAGGAAAGAAATCGTCTTTTTAGGTGGAAAATGAAGAGGAGGATGTAACAGAGTATGAAAAGTAAAGGAGTGTTTTTATCACTTTAAATTTCTCAGGGTTTATTTTGAGTCTTTGTTTTCTCTTTATCTTTCCTTTGTCGACTTTTTCTCTCGTTTTTCATTATATTGTAGCTTTATTTTTTTCTTAAAGTCAAAGTTCAACTCCGTAATGTTTTATTTAGTCAGGTGTTATTGCGTCTTCATGTTACCTTTGCTGGTTTTTGTATTATCTTTTACTTGTGTTCTCAGATTGAATCGTTTTATCTCGTCAGTGTTTTTTTTTTGTGGCAGTCATTGCAGTTTTGTTCCTTTGATGCCTTAATGAACGTTTGAGTCGGTGGAGGTTACTCGTTCCAGTCGCTGCAGTCATATTCAGGTTATTCTCTGTCATTGTAGCTTTGTTCCTTTGAATCGTCGAGTCGCTTTTAGTTAGTCTTCTTATTCATTGGTTAGTTCTCTCAGTCATCGTAGTTTTGTTCTTTTGAATCGTAGAGTTGGTGGTGGTTACTCGTCTTAGTTATTGCAGTGCCACTCAGTTCGTTACGTTTTAGTCACTGCAATCTTTTCTTTGGTGAGTCTTTGTATTGTCTTAGTCATTGCAGTGTCAGTCGGCTCGTTACGTCTTAGTCAGTGCAGTCTTTTCTTTGGTGAGCCTTTTTTTTTTTTATGCCATGTGGGCTTTTCACGGGAATTTATGAGCTAAAGGGGATAATTTTTGTGGTACCTCTTATCTCAAAGCCCACCCGCTAGAAAACCGTTGCCCCGAGTGAGGAAGCCCAACCTACATTCGGACCGTGGACAGGATTCCAACTCGTGCGCTTGGAGACCACTCGGACCCCAAAGCACGCATGGTTCCACTGTACCATTGCGGCCTTTGTATTGATACCCGCTGCTTGTTCCTTCATAGCGACTTGATGTAAGGCCAGCGTGTCGCAAGTTTATCACTGTCTTGAGCAGGATGGGACGCAATACAAAAGTCTCTTCATTATTGAGTGTGACGAGTATTTTTTCTTCCATCCATACTAGGAGTTAAGTTTTAAGCGTTGTATTTATGCGTCTCCTTACGTAGCATTCCAGTCATAGTTCTTTTTCATTGCTTACTTTTGGACTTGTTATTTTTACCTCTTTTAGGTGTTTGAATGTTCTAGGAAGTATTTGAAGCAATGAAGTACAGACATTTTTTCTACTTTTCCTAATGAGGATTGTAGTGTGTTTGTCTCTCTTCGGTAACACTCTGGTAGTGAAACGCGGCACACTGACAACATAGACTTTTAACATCATTTTCACCACACAACTGCAGCATTTTCACCCCACCCCGTTGTGTCACTCCATTGTCGCCTTTACGTGGTGAGATAGTGAAATGCGGCACAATGATACCGTAGAGTTGTCCTCGGTTAAAACGCCGCACCACACCCTCAGCCGCTCTCCACCCCACCTCGCTGCGTCACTTATCTCTCCTCAGACATGCTGCAATACACACGCAAGGTACTTCTCCACATATATGTCTTCCGTGTTGTGGAAAAATTCTTTATGTAAGGATAATGACATCGTGTAAGTTCCGTGTCTAAAATGCCTTGCTATGAAACACGGTAGGGTGAACGTTTTGACTATTGATACTATGGCATTGTTTTACTTTACATATTTGCCTTTGTTTGTTTAAATGAAAAAAAAAATGGAACGAGTGGCACTACATGTTTTGAATTATTCCATCATTCTCTTTTAAACTAAGTGCCTTTAACATATAACGCACGAGAAAGTAGTTTTAATTATCAAGTATTTAACATGAATAGGAATGAAAGCTTATTAATATCTGAAACATTTCAAACATACATCAGTTAATCTCATTTAATAATGTTACGTAGTCTCGGAAACCAGCTAAAGGACATTCACCCGGCCCTGTGTCCAGCAAGTATGATTATTTTTAGCCTTCCTGTATTCTGAACCTGCGTCACTCAAATCTCTGTTCTATCAGGCGCTAACAGGAAGGACGCATTACTTGTCAGAGCAAACCCAAATTAATGTTCTTTCTCCCTTATGACCGCCACCCTCATTCACTCTATCTCCTCCTCCTCCTCCTCATCTTGTCCCCTCACTCACCACCATTACTCCGTGCTCTCATTCACATCACTCTCCCATATCTCCTCACACACTAACATATCCTCACGCTCCTTCACCATTATTATTATCTTCTCATCCATCCTTTCTCCCAATCCCCTTAACTATCAATATTTTGCTCTCTCATTCCTTCACTATCTTTAAAATTTAATCACTTTTCATACCTCCTCGTACACTGTCACGTTCCCTCATCAGTTTCTCACTCATCATTCATCACTATCACTCCCTCACTCACTCTTTCACTATCTCACTATTCACATCTCTGTCTCATCTCATGTCCTCATCATTAATCTCTTCGGTAGCTTGACGCATTTACATATTCATTCAGCTTACTATTTGGTGATTTTATACAGCTTCAGAATCTCATGTGGGGGATTAAAATAGTGAATACTCTAGCCATTAATCGTTTGACCTTCATAAAGCCTTCCTAACGTCACTAAAATGGTCTAATCGTACGCAAATCTCAAGGTAAAAATGTGTCCCAGTATTGAAGGGGTTAATTCAACTTCTCTCATTAATACTATTTCTTTCCTTCACAACTTCATCTACTCACTTATTTGTATCTAGTATAGTATAAGAGAGTAATACAGGAGTGACGTGGAGTTAATACGATGAGGAAGAATAATGTACTTGGGAATGAAATTGAGACAGGGATCAGTGAGGTGTCAGGTGTGGGGTATAAGGTGTGAGTGTTCGTTTCAGCAGGTATAAGGGACATGTTTGCAGCGCAGGATGAGGATTAGGTATGAGGAATGAGGCGTCAGGTGAGCTTTTAAGAACCTTCCTTCACTTTACTTCTCGCTATTGATTACTGGTTTTGTTCTCTCCTTCTGCCTCTCTCTCTCTCTCTTCTCGCCCGCCACCCTCTCTCTCTCTCTCTTTACTCTCCTTGATTTTTTTTCGTATTCTCCCAGGTCTCTATTCGCTTCTTCCCTTCTCACTTCCCACTCATTCGCCTCATTCTCTCAAGTTTTCTCCTTCCCCTCCATCTTCATTTTCCTTCTCTTCTGTTTCTGTTATTCCTCATTTATTAAGTTTTTTGCTATTTGTTTTATTTTTTTTGTTTTCATCAATGTTTTCTATTTTCTAAGTAGTTTTCTTTTGTGTTTCTTGTCTTTGTGTTCTGGTTTATTTTTTTTGTTTAATTTCATAGGAGTTTTGATTCTCTCTCTCTCTCTCTCTCTCTCTCTCTCTCTCTCTCTCTCTCTCTCTCTCTCTCTCTCTCTCTCTCTCTCTCTCTCTCTCTCTCTCTCTCTCTCTCTCTCTCTCTCTCTCTCTCTCTCTCTCTCTCTCTCTCTCTCTCTCTCTCTCTCTCCTCTCTCCTCCTCCTCCTCTCTCCTCCTCCTCCTCTCCTCCTCCTCTCCTCCTCCTCCTCCTCCTCCTCCTCCTCCTCCTCCTCCTCCTCCTCCTCCTCCTCCTCCTCCTCCTCCTCCTCCTCCTCCTCCTCCTCCTTGATCTTATTCTAGTCGTATTCTAGTGTGTGTGTGTGTGTGTGTGTGTGTGTGTGTGTGTGTGTGTGTGTGTGTGTGTGTGTGTGTGTGTGTGAGAGAGATAGATAGATATATATATATATATATATATATATATATATATATATATATATATATATATATATATATATATATATATATATATATATATATATATATATATATATATATATATATATATATATATATATATATAGAGAGAGAGAGAGAGAGAGAGAGAGAGAGAGAGAGAGAGAGAGAGAGAGAGAGAGAGAGAGAGAGAGAGAGAGAGAGAGAGAGAGAGAACTTATATGCATAAAGACGTTTGCATTAATGGTGGTGCATTGTGGTAGCAATTGTGGTGGTGATGATGGTGATAGTGGTGGTGGTGGTGATGATGATGGTGGTAGTGGTAGTGGAGTAACAGATTTCGCGTTGTGGTATAAAACTCTCTCTCTCTCTCTCTCTCTCTCTCTCTCTCTCTCTCTCTCTCTCTCTCTCTCTCTCTCTCTCTCTCTCTCTCTCTCTCTCTCTCTCTCTCTATGCCAGAAGCCATGTAATATTACTGTTTTGAAAGATTTATTGCAGTCTAGAGAATTAAGAGAGAAGAGAGAGAGAGAGAGAGAGAGAGAGAGAGAGAGAGAGAGAGAGAGAGAGAGAGAGAGAGAGAGAGAGAGAGAGAGAGAGAGAGATGTATTGTCAAGGTATTATTCATGTCTTTGTCTCATCTCTTCTCTCTTTATCTTCTTTGCCTTGATTCATACTCGTAAATCTGAGATATTGGCTTAATAACTCTCTCTCTCTCTCTCTCTCTCTCTCTCTCTCTCTCTCTCTCTCTCTCTCTCTCTCTCACTCGTTTTGTCTTTATGTCCCTACTTCTTATCATAATCTTAACTTCCTTCTATTTCACTCCACTTTATTCACTTTCCTTACCTAAAATAATAAAAGAAAAAGAAAAGAAAGATGAAAGAATGAAAATATCACAATAATTCATCACCTATTTCTAAACATCATTCTATTCCTTAACCTTTTAAACTCATTTGTAATCAACATGCGAGTCGAGTTTTCTTTACATTCCAAGGTACAGTCACGTTCAAAAGATAACTAACGTGCTCTATTCTTTGCCTTACTAAATTAACCGCTTCGCCTCCACCATGAGCCCTCTAATGTACTGCGTGCCACCTTACAAACTCTTAGTAGTGAAAGGCTCCAGGGAAACAAGAGACGTACGACTGAAAAAAAAGACTCTAAACACAGTGGAAGTGAGAGTGTCAGGTGGCAAGACTTCTGGCAGCAGCTGTACAATAATCCTCTCTGTTCAGACATCCATCTAATTCGAGGAGGAGGAGGAGGAGGAGGTGAGAAGAAACACAGGTTCAGAAAGGTGAGTTTATCAGTTTCCCTGAAGAAGCATCAGCGAAACTAGTCGGGAATAAACTCACCTCCTTGCACTTGTATTTCTTTTCACCTCCTCCTCCAATAATCTTCTCGTTTAACCTTGATAATTCTCGTCATTCACTCTGTTCTCGGTCACTCCTTGCTCTTCATCTCCCCAAATAAAGACTTGTGTGGATTCCGTGTTGAATTCCTGCCAGTAGAGAGAGAGAGAGAGAGAGAGAGAGAGAGAGAGAGAGAGAGAGAGAGAGAGAGAGAGAGAGAGAGAGAGAGAGAGAGAGAGAGAGAGGGTCTGCTTACCTTCTTAGGATTCTGCTCAGGTAAAGTGCAGGTTAGGTTGGGAAAGGGATCAGGTATTGTGTGTGTGTGTGTGTGTGTGTGTGTGTGTGTGTGTGTGTGTGTGTGTGTGTGTGTGAGAGAGAGAGAGAGAGAGAG
>NC_059274.1:2010000-2015000 GCF_017591435.1 Portunus trituberculatus
CGAGAGGAGGAGGGGAGGAAGGAGGGAAGGAGGGAGGGGAGGAGGGAGAAGAAGGGGAGAGAAATGAGGGCGTGAAAGAACGGAACTCAAAAAATGAACTGAGAAAAGAAACTGTATTTTATTTTTCTTTCTTTAGTACTACCAGAGAGAGAGAGAGAGAGAGAGAGAGAGAGAGAGAGAGAGAGAGACAAACAACGACAACATTTATGTGTATACGCGTTGTCTCACTTTCAACCTTCACTTCATAATAGAGAGCATGTCCATAGGGAAGTGAGAATGGTAAGCTTTCTCCACACGTCTCATCCTTATTTCAGCCTTATATATTTTTCTACAAGACTGGCGTTAGGCTTGAGAGAGGCAGAGAGGCAGAGAGGCGCCCCGCTCTTGTCTCCATCCCTGCACCAGAAACCAAGATTGGAAGCTGTGGGTTTGACTCCTGAAATTTCATAGGAGTAGCTGTCGTGGAAGAAAATGAAGGGAAGGAAGACAGAATGACATTATTGAGTAACTTTGGAAATCCTGTATGTGTGTTTCAAGAATTGGTTTGGTGGTGTTGTGAATTAGAAAGAGAAGAGGAAGGAAATAAGAGTGACATTATGGGATAACTGTGGTAATTCTTAGTGTATGTGTGTCTGAATTAGTTTTGTGTTACTTTGGTGTTGTTGTGAATTAGGAAGCGAGGGGAGGAAAACAGAGTGACATTAAAGGATAACTGTGGTAATTCTTAGTGTATGTGTGTCTGAATTAGTTTTGTGTTACTTTGGTGTTGTTGTGAATTAGGAAGCGAGGGGGAAAGAAAACAGAGTGACATTAAGGGAGTAACTGTGGTAATTCTTGGTTTGGTGGAGGTGCTGTGAATTAAGAAGCGAAGGGGAGCAAAACAAAGTGACATTAGTGGGCAGCTCTGGTAACTCTTGGTGTACGTGCGCCTCAAGAATTGCTGGGATGGTTTGGTGGTGTTGCTGTGAAGTAGCTCCCTGCGTTTTATCTAAGGCTGTAGGACAAACTTTCTTAGTCTACTCACTGATGATTTGTAACGACACACCATGCTAAGAATAAGACTTGGTTTGTTAAAGTGACAATTTGAGGCTTGTGAAAGAAAAAAAAAGTAGACAGAAAACTGGTTGAAAGACTGATTATTTGTTCAGTCGTGTTTCGTGTGTGTGTGTGTGTGTGTGTGTGTGTGTGTGTGTGTGTTAAGTTTAACGCTAAGGCCTATAGCGCCTGTAGGCATACTTGGAAGAGTATCTTTAGGAAGCGCTGTTCATCTTCCACCCATTACTGGTTTTGTGTTACTTTGGTGTTGTTGTGAATTAGGAAGCGAGGGGGGAAGAAAACAGAGTGACATTAAAGGATAACTGTGGTAATTCTTAGTGTATGTGTGTCTGAATTAGTTTTGTGTTACTTTCGTGGTGTTGTGAATTAGGAAGCGAGGGGAAAGAAAACAGAGTGACATTAAGGGAGTAACTGTGGTAATTCTTGGTTTGGTGGAGGTGCTGTGAATTAAGAAGCGAAGGGGAGCAAAACAAAGTGACATTAGTGGGCAGCTCTGGTAACTCTTGGTGTACGTGCGCCTCAAGAATTGCTGGGATGGTTTGGTGGTGTTGCTGTGAAGTAGCTCCCTGCGTTTTATCTAAGGCTGTAGGACAAACTTTCTTAGTCTACTCACTGATGATTTGTAACGACACACCATGCTAAGAATAAGACTTGGTTTGTTAAAGTGACAATTTGAGGCTAGTGAAAAAAAAGTAGACAGAAAACTGGTTGAAAGACTGATTATTTGTTCAGTCGTGTTTCGTGTGTGTGTGTGTGTGTGTGTTTAACGCTAAGGCCTATAGCGCCTGTAGGCATACTTGGAAGAGTATCTTTAGGAAGCGCTGTTCATCTTCCACCCATTACTGGCACAGGCAATTTTATTTATAGTGGTACCCATATTAGGGCCCATATCACCACCCAAGCTCATCTTTGGTGTAACCACCTAAAACCTGGGTATCATGGTGACATGGAGCTAACTTTAAACCACTCGACAAATGGCATAGTATCAAAGCGATACGTGGTGGGATTCGAACCTACGCGTGGACGTCTTCCCGATCCCACGCTCACCACCTTATCCACTACGCCACCTGGATGTACATAGAGCAGTTTTGATATAGTTAGTAAGAGTGATGGAGGAATGGAGGAGCGGCTTACGGCTGGTGAAAGGAAGGAAGGCGTAAAATAAAAATACTAATAGACACATTTCGTCCGTTGTCTCGTGGGGGTAACTGTGGGAAGCTGTGACATTTAACTGAGAGTAATAAAATTTGTGTTGGAAAGTGTACCGAATAATTTTGACACAGAGATATCAAAATGAGTGAAGTACGTCGCTAAATTTCTAAAAACACGTACATTTTAAGCAAATCACGCAGAACAAGACAGACTGTAAGACTTAAGGAAATTTATTAATGGCTATGCACTTTTCCCCACAACTATTACTCTCTCCAATTAAATTCTAGTAAACAATCATATTCTTCTTACTGTTCGTCTCAAAAAGTCACGTTTTCTTCACATTCTTACATGGTTTCCCTTACTATCTTCTTCGTTCTTTCTGCTCATCAACTTCTCATCATAATTATCCTCTTCCTCTCTTCCTCTTTGTCCCGCAAGTTCCGTCACTCCCTCAGGCCACAGCTGCGTCTATCCTTTTAATATTTACTTCCTCTCCACAGTCAGACTTCAACTTGCTTCCTCTCTACATCCAGATTACAACTTTCTTCGTCTTTTATTCTCTTCCCCTCAAGATACACACTCATATACATTCGTGGTAACAAAGCAATCTCTCTCTCTCTCTCTCTCTCTCTCTCTCTCTCTCTCTCTCTCTCTCTCTCTCTCTCTCTCTCTCTCTCTCTCTCTCTCTCTCTCTCTCTCTCTCTCTGAGGGGAAAAGTGAGAGTAGGAGGTGAGAGGAAAGTGAGAGGAAAGGTGAGGGGAAAAAAAAAGAGAAGTTTGACCAGTTTGTGAGGTGATCTTTGGTTTAGTGATCTCTCTCTCTCTCTCTCTCTCTCTCTCTCTCTCTCTCTCTCTCTCTCTCTCTCTCTCTCTCTCTCTCTCTCTCTCTCTCTCTCTCTCTCTCTCTCTCTCTCTCTCTCTCTCTCTCTCTCTCTCTCTCTCTCTCTCTCTCTCTCTCTATGAATATTCAAGTGGCTCAGATTGGAGGCATTATCGAGACACAAATACTCGTTTCTCATTGGCTGATGGTCCGAGTGTCTGCTGGGAGTCACCAATCGGATGCCATTATCACCTGCTAATGATGGCGGCTGACAAAGAGGCGAGTTTACCGCTGAAAGCATGGTCCGCTGTAGAGAGAGAGAGAGAGAGAGAGAGAGAGAGAGAGAGAGAGAGAGAGAGAGAGAGAGAGAGAGAGAGAGAGAGAGAGACGAAAGACTGTGGGAAAATTTTTTATGTGTGCCATACTTACTGGTGAAAAGATGGAGTGGTGGTAAGGAGAGGAGGAGGAGGAGGAGGAGGAGGTGGTGGTGTTGGTGGTGGAGAGGTAAAGGGAAGAGGTTGAAGAGAATGAAGTGAAGGAGGAAGGAAGAGTAGATTTAATGGAAAATGGAGGAAAAAGCAGGAGAAATACGTGAGGTAGGAAGAAGATGAGGAGTGGCGGAGGAGGAAGGGAAAGAGGTGGAGGGGAAAAAATGGGAGGAGCAGCAGGAGGAGGATAAGGAGAAAGAGGATGCAGTGCTGAGGAAGACGAAAAAGGACGAGGAAATAGGTAATGAAACAGGAGATAGAGGAGAAGACGAAGAAGAAGAAGAAGAAGAAGAAGAAGAAGAAGAAGAAGAAGAAGTGAAGTTTTGTGGCTCTAATGACCAAAAATGACTAATTACTCTCATTACGTAAAAATAACTGATGATGATGAAGACGATGATGATGATGATGATGATGATGATGGTGATGATGATGAAGGAAAAACCAACCGAGCATACTAAAGTGAAGCAAAGTAGAAGCAAAAATTAAATGTTTAAATGAATAAATGAATAAATTACCGAGACATTTAAATATACCATAATGAATAAGAGGAAATAGACACCAAGAGAAATAAGAATAAAAAAAAAATAAAAATGAATAAAGGAAAAGAAGAGAAAGGGAAAGAGAAATACGTAGATAGAAAAGGTAAAACTAATGAGGAGGATAATGAGGAAGAAGAAGAAGAAGAAGAAGAAGAGAAAGAGAAGATGACGATAGCAGTGTTAGGAAGAATAAAGAAGAAGAAGAGATGAGAGAAAGAAAGAGCGAAAAAGAAAAATGAAAGAAAAGGAGAGAGAGAGAGAGAGAGAGAGAGAGAGAGAGAGAGAGAGAGAGAGAGAGAGAGAGAGAGAGAGAGAGAGAGAGAGAGAGAGAGAGAGAGAAAGAAAATGAAAGAAAAGGAAAGAGATAGAGAGAATAATTGATACGATTATGTAGAGAGAGACAGAGAGAGAGAGAGAGAGAGAGAGAGAGAGAGAGAGAGAGAGAGAGAGAGAGAGAGAGAGAGAGAGAGAGAGAGAGAGAGAGAGAGAGAAAGGGGCATAAAGAAATAATACTGTTTAAAATGTCTAGTGAATGGCAAACCTCTTATACTGCTTTTTCTCAACCCTTCAGTGAAAAGCCCAATTAATCTACGTGAGTGTGGGAAGGCACTCTGCTCACCTGCCGAGTACTGAGACACACCTCTGCTTAATTAAATCGACTTTTACTCCTTTTCTTTTCCTCCTCTCGCTCCTGCTGCTGTTCATTCTCCTTCTCTTTCTGTTTTTCCTTTTTTTTTTTTCCTTCTTTTTGTCTGTCTTCTGTTCTCATGTTTCTCTTTCTCCTTTGCTTGATTCCTCATTGTCTTCCTCGGTTCTGCATTTACCTAGTTTCTTGTCGTTGTCTTTTTCTTCCTCTTCTTCTTCTTCTTCTTCTTCTTCTTCTTCTTCTTCTTCTTCTTCTTCTTCTTCTTCTTCTTCTTCTTCTTCTTCTTCTTCTTCTTCTTCT
>NC_059274.1:2022500-2025000 GCF_017591435.1 Portunus trituberculatus
CCCTAATAGACACCGCTGGGAGGGACCGGCCGCTTGTTTTTCTGGCCGGTGGAAATGGTACGTGATAACAGTTCTGGTCTTTTCTTTTTTCTCTCTCTCTCTCGGTTCTTTTCTCGTCATCTTATCCTCTCCCTCAATTTCTCTCCCTTGTTCTCGTTTTCTTTGCGTTCTGTTCTCTTCTTCTCTTTTTTTGGTTTTGTCTTGTTATGGTACATGAAAACAGTTATGGTCTTGTTCTCTCTCTCTCTCTCTCTCTCTCTCTCTCTCTCTCTCTCTCTCTCTCTCTCTCTCTCTCTCTCTCTCTCTCTCTCTCTCTCTCTCTCTCTCTCTCTCTCTCTCTCTCTCTCTCTCTCTCTCTCTCTCTCTCTCTCTCTCTCGCCCTCTTATCCTCTCCTCATCCTCAGTTTCTCTCTCTCCCGTTTTTTTTCCCTCTCTGGTTTACAGTCAATTGGTCCATAATCAGCTGGTACTCAGGTCATCTGGTCCACAAGACAATTGACACTCTAGACAGGTGATCATCAAACCCAAAGAAGTGTGTGTGTGTGTGTGTGTGTGTGTGTGTGTGTGTGTGTGTGTGTGTGTGTGTGTGTGTGTGTGTGTGTGTGTGTGTGTGTGTGTGAGAGAGAGAGAGAGAGAGAGAGAGAGAGAGAGAGAGAGAGAGAGAGAGAGAGAGAGAGAGAGAGAATAACTATTAAATGATAAGATCAAAAGTGCTTTTCCAATGGCCATGCTGAATAATCAGCGACAAAATACTTGCTAGCGTCAAGGTTGTTTTCTCCTTGACATTTTTTAAAACCTTCACTTCGGTCTCCTCTTATCCTGCGCTTCGTTAAACTGAATACATTGAATGGTTCCATTCGTTCATCATGCGGCTCATTTCTCAATCTTGGAATTATTGAAGTCACTCTACGTTGGATCTTTTCCAGTTTTTCAGTGTCTTTTCTGTAGTGTGGTGGCCAGAACTGCACAGTGTTCAAGCTGAGGACGCACCGGTGAATTATACAGAGCAAGTATAACCTTTTCAGATTGAAATTGAAAGCTTGTTCCAATGAACCCTGCTAATTTGTTTGCCATATTTAGTGTTCCTGTGCAGTGTTGACTCGGCTTCACATCTTTAGACACCACAACACCAACATTTTCACTTTCAGCACTGGCCATGGGCACTGTGTTCATCACGTATTTTGCTGCAACTTTTCTATGTTGAACTCTGACTGACATTTTCTGCCCAGCAGGTTAGTTGGCTGAGGTCACACTGTAGTTCCTGCCGTTGTGAGGAGGAGGAGGAGGAGGAGGAGGAGGAGTGAAGGTTTGCAGTTTTCTGTATTGAATCCCATGTGGCATTTTGGCCGGCATGTTAGTTGGCTAAGTTCACTCTGTACTTGCTGCCGTTGTGAGGTGAAGGAGGAGGAGATGTGAAGGACTTTCCACTTTTCTACATTCAAATTCATCTGCCATTTTCTGCCCAGCATGTTTTTTTTTTTTTTCTTTATGTCCAGGCCTATAGCGCCTGTAGGTTTACTTAAAGAGTATGGGAAGAGCTGTTCAGCTTCCGCCCATTAGTGGGGCAGGCAGTTTTATTTATAGTGGTGGGCATATTAGGGCACATATCACCACCCAAGCGTATCTTTGGTGTAACCACGTAGAGCCTGGGTATCTTGGTGACATGTAGGTAACTTAAGCCACTCCACAAATGGCAAAGTATCAAGGTGGTGGGATTCCAAAATACGCGTGGACGTCTGCCCGATGCCACCACCACCATCTTATCCACTACGTCTGCTGAGGTCACGCTGTAGTTCCTGCCGTGGTGAGCTTCAGGAGGAGGAGGAGGACGAGGAGGACGAAGACTACGACGACGAAGAGGAGGAGGAAGAGAGGGAGGAGGAGGACCAGGAGGACCAGGAGAGAGAGGAGGAGGAGGAGAGGGAGGAAGAGGAGGAGGAGGTGGAGATAAGGACAGAAATTAAACGTCACCTTCCACCAACCCTGCCACCACCACCACCACCACCACCACCACCACCACCACCACCACCACCACCACCACCACCACCACCACCACCACCACCACCACCACCAATACTCCCTACACCACCACCACCACCACCACCGCCACCTTTCCATACACCACTCCGCCAGGAAAAGGAGAAGAAGGAGGAGAAGTAGATGCGGAGGAAGAAGAGAATTTGAGGAGGAGGAGGAGGAGGAGGAGGAGGAGGAGGAGGAGGAGGAGGAGGAGGAGGAGGAAGAGGCGGCTCCGCCGCCAGGTGTGTGGTCTAGGGAGGCGGGAGGGTGAGGAGAGCAGCCTGCTCCACCCAGGCAATGAGGCGATGACTGTGCCGCGGCACTGTACATGTGCCTCACTGCCGCACCATCAGGTGGAAGGGCTCCTGGAGCTGGCACCGCAGCAGCTCTCGCTGCAGCGCCGCTAGGGCCCGCGCCACCTTAGGAAGGCAGGGGCGGCAACTCGGCTCCTCACGGGTGCAGCTCTGCCCCAGCCGCCACA
>NC_059274.1:2032500-2035000 GCF_017591435.1 Portunus trituberculatus
AACCTAACCTAACCTAACCTTAACCTGAACCTAACCTAACCTATCTTAACCTAACCTTAACCTAACCTAACCTAACCTAACTTAAACTCTTAGCTCATAAGGAACTATACAAAATGAAGTGTAGATACTTAGAATTGCTGAAAGATATAATGAAATAAAAAAAAATAATAAATTGATAGATAAATAAATAAGAATAAAAAATAAACGAATTTGATCCTTTGAATAAAAAAAAATCCAAAAACTCCAATTAAAAAAAATATAGCAAAATATAAATCAACTTCTTTTAATGAACAAAGAAACAAGCAACCAAACCCACGAAAACACCCAAACAAATCACACCCATCACAACCCAACAAACCCAACAACAACAACAACAACAACAACAACAACAACAACAACAACAACAAGCAACAAAGCAACAAAAAGACAGGACTTCCTATGACTACCTCTCTCTCAGCCTGCCATTACTTGAACCAACAACAACAACAACAACAACAACAACAACAACAATAAACAACAAAACAAAAGGAAAGATTGCTTATGCCTTCCTCACTCTCAGTCTGCCAATTCTTAAACCAGCAAATCCAACAACAACAACAACAACAACAACAACAACAACGAGCAGCAAGACAACAAATAGACAAGAGAGGTGTCGAGACATTTTGGCTAACTCCTATGTCTTTTAGGGAACTGGAAACATAGTGGAGCCTTTTTTTTTCTTTTTTCTTTTTTCCCATATTTTGTTGCCCTTAGCCAGCTGTCCCTCCTACATAAAAAGAAAATTAAGATTCTACACCTATCTCGCGTTTAGTCTGCCATTATACAAACTAACAAATCTAAAAACAACAACAACAAAAAGAGGAGATCCGAAGCCAACCTCGCTCTCAGTCTGCCCTTACATCAACAACCAAACTCAACAACAACAAAAACAATAAAAAGGCAAAAAAGACGAGAGATCCTGCGACTAGCTCTCTCTCAGCCTGCCATTGCATAAAACCTACCAGCCTCGCATTACACTAGGTCATATTTACCACAGAATAATGCGGCGGAGTAATATTTCCCCTCAGGCAGTAATCAGGGTGGACTGCAGAGGCGGTCAGGCAGGGAAGGATAACACTGGTATAGGGGAATTACGAGCCTGTGGATTAGGATTAGGGGGGATGAGTTGGGGGCTGTGTTGTTGAGGTTAGTTGGGGAAGACAGGGAACGGGGCTAGGAACACGTGTATGATAACTGTGTGTGTGTATGTGTGTGTGTGTGTGTGAGGATTACCACTTTCCTGTTGTCAAAATAGTAATGTTTTCGCTATTTTTTTTTCTCATGCTTTCTTTACACCAAGTTGCTTTACCTAAATTCTACACAGACTTAGCTGGTGCATTTGAATTAGTACATGGGTAGTGTATGTCAAGGTATGTGTCAGAATTACCCCTTTTCTCTTCTCAAAATATTAAAGTTTTCACCGTTTTTTTCCCTGTATTCCAAGTAACTTCTCCCAATCCTAATTAAATGAGACGACTTATCTATGCGAATTTTGGTATTATTAATGTATGGCAGGATATGGTGGGCGGTTACCCCTTTCTAGTATCCAAAGTAATGTTTTCATCAATTTTTTCCATACATTCCTTATATCAAGTTATTTTTCCCAGTTTTAACTAGACTTGGCAATCGTTTAAATTTGTATATAAGTAATGTATGGCAAGGTATATGTCAGGATTACCTCTTTTCAGCTCTCAAAAATAGTCAAGTTTTCACCTAATTTCCCTTCACTCCAACTTACTTTCCCATAATTCTAATGAAGCGACTTAGCAGACCTGAGTGGATCCATGTATAGGTAATGTATGGCAGGATATGCGTGAATAGATGGAGAAATCACTATTGTTGTGTCCGATGCAGCGCAAAGCATTGGCACTCACCTGGCATAGGAAACAAAGGACAGGTGTTCCGTGGCAGCCCAACCTCTGTATTGATGGGATTTAATACTTGACGAGAGAGAGAGAGAGAGAGAGAGAGAGAGAGAGAGAGAGAGAGAGAGAGAGAGAGAGAGAGAGAGAGAGATACATATTCTTTTCTTGTCCCTCATGAATTTGACAGGTTTTCATATGAGACAACCCGTCCTCTCTCTCTCTCTCTCTCTCTCTCTCTCTCTCTCTCTCTCTCTCTCTCTCTCTCTCTCTCTCTCTCTCTGTCTTGACGAATGAGGAGGAGGAGGGAGAGGAGGAGGAGACACGCTACCTCTTCCTCCTCTTTCTTGTGCCAACACTTTCCTCCGCACCACCTTTGTGTGATGGAAAATCTAATTCTAGTGGCGATGGAGAGGAGGAGGAGGAGGAGGAGGAAGAAGAGGAGGAAGAGTGCTTGGAGGGGAAGAATAGTGGAGTAGTGGGCGATAGGTGTGTAGGAGGAGTAGGAGGAAGAAGAGGATTTTAGCTTAGAAGGAAAAAGAAACCTGAGGAAGAGAAGGAAGAGGAGAATAAATAGTAGAGAAAGAAGCAGCAACAAT
>NC_059274.1:2047500-2062500 GCF_017591435.1 Portunus trituberculatus
CCATTTATTATCAGTAATTTACATATTCCTTCACCTTTGCTTCTCTTTCTCTTTCCACGCTTCTAAATCACTCATTTGCATTTTTCTTCTTTACATTTTCCTTCTTTCATTTAGTTTACTTTTCATATTCTTCACTATTTTCTTGCTAGACAGATTAACAGACAGAAGGACAGAAAAACAGACAGACAGACACGCAGACTGGCAGATAAACAAAGATAGACAGACAAGCATACAAGTAGATAGATAGATAGATAGACAGATAGAGAGATAAAGAAGTGGAAAAGGAGATAGATAGATAAATAGATAGATGGGGAGAGAGAGAGAGAGAGAGAGAGAGAGAGAGAGAGAGAGAGAGAGAGAGAGAGAGAGAGAGAGAGAGAGAGAGAGAGAGAGAGAGAGAGAGAGAGAATAGGAGAGTAAGGTAAGGAGAAAGAATAAAAAGGAGGAGAAAAGGTTGGAGGTGAAGGGAGAGAAGTGGAAGAATAAAAAGAGTCAGGATGAGGAGGAGAGAGAAAAGGAAGGAGCGCGGAGGAGTGGGAAAACGAGAGTGGGGAGAAGTGGAGGAGGAGGAGGAGGAAGAAGAGGAGGAGGAGGAGGAGGAGGAGGAGGAGGAGGAGGAGGAGGAGGAGGAGGAGGAGGGAGGGAGGGAAAGGCGTCTAAGTGTTAGTGCTCTAGTGAATTATTCTCTCTCTCTCTCTCTCTCTCTCTCTCTCTCTCTCTCTCTCTCTCTCTCTCTCTCTGTTATCCTCAAACCTCACTTGAGGCACGAAATACACACACACACACACACACACACACACACACACACACACACACACACACACACACACACACACACACACACACACACACACACACACACACACACACACACACACATCAACACATCATGAATAAGATAGATAGATAGATAGATAGATAGATAGATAGATAGAGAGAGAGAGAGAGAGAGAGAGAGAGAGAGAGAGAGAGAGAGAGAGAGAGAGAGAGAGAGAGAGAGAAGGAAGAGAGGGGGAACAAGATATATATGAAGGAAGGAAAGGAAAAGGGGAAGCGGAAACACGAGAACAGCACGACTAACGACATGAAGGGTTGGACACACACACACACACACACACACACACACACACACACACACACACACACACACACACACACACACACACACACACACATTTGAGATTAAAAATACTAAGAAAATGGAAATAGGAAATAAGTTTGTGAATGAATAAATAAAGAGTAAAGAAAGTGAAGAAAAAACGAATAAAAAGGCGGAGAATTCTCAAGAAAAATGCAGGTAAAGGAATGAATAAAAGATGCGAAAATACGTGAAAATAATGAAAACAAGGAAGAAAATAGAAAAAAAAGAAAAAATTTGATAAAAGAGATAAAAAAGAGAATAAAAGAGAATAAAATAGATAAAGATAGATAAAATAGAGCATAAAATTGATAATAAATAAAACTAGATAAAAAGAAAATAGATTAAATAGATAAGATTGATAAAAAAATAGATAAAAGATAGATAAAAGAAAAAAAAGATAGAATAGATAAAAATAGAAAAAAAAATAGAAAAAAAATTAAAGGAGAATTTTTTAAGCAGTATCTTCTTTGCGTCTCCTCAATGACCTCTCACTCCCACACTCTCTCTCTCCTGGCGTACGTCCGGACACCACTCCCACTCTGTCACCGTCTCTCCCTCTCCCTCTCCCATGGCCAGGCTGCGTTCCAAGACGTGACCTTCGCGGAAACAAGGAAGTCACACGAAACACAGCGCAACACAACCTCATTAAAACGAAAATCGACGAGAAAATGAGTCACTTAATTATTTCCACGCATTTGAACGCCCCCTCGCGATGACCGTGGCGATAGCGGACACTGGAACGCGAGGAGGACACCTACGCGGACTTAGGGGGAAGGTTGAAGGGAAAAGGAAGGTCGTGTATGCTGAAGGGTGTGGTGAAATGCCTTCTTCTATTCAGTTGTCGTGTAGAGAAGTGTGTTAGAAATGTATTGCTTAATAAATGTTGTGTTAATGGTAATAGTAGTGGAGTAATGGCAGTAATGGTAAATGAAGGTTACTTAATAAATACTGTGTTAATGGTAATAGTAATAGAATAATGGTAGTAATGGTAGTAATATAATGGAATGACTTACTGGTACAATACGATACTAAAGGTCCGTAATGCAGAAATGAAGATTACTTAATAGATACAGTGTTAATGGTAATAGTAATAGAATAATGGTAGTAATGGTAGTAACAGGATGAAATGACTTACTGCCACAGTGCGATAGTGAGGAACCGTAATGCAGAAATGAAAGTTGAGGTTGTGTTGGTGGTAGTTTTGGAAAAGCAGATTGATAAATTGAGGTAAAATTTGAGAGTTTTAGGTAAAAATTTGGAGATAAAAGGAAGGTTTTATATAGAAGGATGTAGTGAAATGCCTGTTTTTTTTATATATGATAGTGAAGATCCGTTATACATAAATGAAGGTTGAGTTTGTGATTATGATAGATCTAGAAATGCAGATTGATAAATTAAGGTAAAATTCGAGAGTTTTAATTAGAAATGTGAAGAAAAAGAGAAGGGAAATTATGATGAAGGATGTAGTGAAATGCCTGCTTCTTTTTGAATGTGGTAGTGAAGATCCGTAACACAAAATGAAGATGGGGTTGTTCTGGTGATGGATTTTGAAATAGAGAATGAAAAAAAAAAATAAGGTGAAAGATTAAAAGAGAAAAGTAAATAAGGATTAAAATGGGATTGAATTGTAGATACTAAGAGATTTTGCCACGAAGAGTGAGAAATGAAGGTAAAAATTAAGATGGTGAAGAAAAAAAAGAATTATAAACGAATTATTGATACAGAGATGAAGTAGGATTGAATTTTTAATACTAAGAGATTTGGCCTTGTGGAATGAGAAATGAAAGCAAAAATTAAGAAATGGTGAAAGAGAAATGAATTAGAAACGAATCATTGACACAGAGATAAAGAAAAGAAAAAAAAAGAAAACAAAAGAAAATTTAGAGAAACGTAATGAGTGAGGTGGAAAGACAGTTTTAAAGAACAAGGAGATAAATAAGATAAAAAAAACGCAAGGAAATTCTTTACAATCTGAATGAAAAAAAAAAAGTGAAAATAAGACCAAAAACATTCAGAAAAAGCGTATTACATGATTTAAAAAGAAAATAGACGAGTAAAGATAAGTAAGAGAGAGAGAGAGAGAGAGAGAGAGAGAGAGAGAGAGAGAGAGAGAGAGAGAGAGAGAGAGAGAGAGAGAGAGAGACGAAAGAAAATAAAAAAGAATGAAGGATATTTAGAAGTTTAATTTGACGTCCTTGAGATGGCGAAAGGATAACACAACCAGCACTTAACTCAGGTGATAGCGACATAATGAACTAGAACAATAAATACCAATGAGAGAGAGAGAGAGAGAGAGAGAGAGAGAGAGAGAGAGAGAGAGAGAGAGAGAGAGAGAGAGAGAGAGAGAGAGGAAATCATACATCCAAACTTATTTCAACTATTTTACTCCACGTCCTTCAGATAAGTGAGATAATTACCTTTCTTCACCTGTAATTTGACGTGATACGGGACCAGGTACGTCGTGGTAATTAAGAACATGCACAGGTAGATGTATTTTAAAAGGGTGTTCTCGTAGCCTCCTCGTATGTGCGCCAGATGGCCTTCACGATACCAGGCGCTGAGGAAAGGGAGGACAAGAGGGGATGGGTAAGATACACCACCTGGGTTTTCAAGGAGCAGAAGTAACAGAGTAGATACAGACACTCGTTTTCTGTGTATCTTCTCTCTCCCTCTGACCTTCCTACGCGGCGTCTCATTTATATTTTCTTTCCTGGAACGTCTCACTTCTTTTCTGCCTCTCTTCTTGCTTCAATCCCATATTTTCTTCTGTAAAAGTCTATATTCTTCTCTTCCTTTTCCTTCCTTCCCTCTTTCTTCTAAGTATTCGTATTCTCTTCCTTGAACGCCTGCCTATCTTTACTCCCTGCCTCGTCTTTTTTTTTTTTTATATCTCAAAACGTGTTCCTCTTTTTCTTCCGTCCCTCTTGTTTCTCGTTCTTATTATTCATGTGCCCTTCCAAGAACATCTTCCAGCTTTTTCTCTATTTACCCTTCATCCTTCCTTTCTCTTTTTCTTTTATCATCTTTAATCAAAATGTGGTCCTCTATTTCGTCCTTCTTTCATCATTTTCTTCTTTCTTTTTGTTATGTTCCTTTCCGAGAACACCCTTTTCTACCTCCATTCTTCTTTTTCTGTCATATATCAAGTATCCAAAATATTATTCCTCTCTTTATCTCTTTTTCTCCTTTCTTGTACTTTCATTTCCTTCAATAAAACTCTACTTTCTTCTAAACACTATCCTTCTATCTCCCTTCCTTCCTTTCTCCTTCCCTCTTTCCCTGTTGTCCATCCATCCTTTATCCATCCTTTACCCTCCAGCCATCTTTCTACTAATACATCGAGCAACAAACGCCTGCCTCTCCCTCTCTCCCCTCTCTTCCCTCCTGTGTTCGTCAAGGCTCTCCCTATAATTACTTTCTTCTAACCATTGTTTCGTGTGGCGTCTCAAGGGATCCGCGGAACATTTGGTGCTCCTTAGTTTCTGTTGCGTGATCCGGTGGCCTTGAGTTGAGATCCTTGTGAAGACTTTGTGTACTGGCCTGTTTATGTGTGTATATTGTCTCCATCATTCTTTTTTTTTTTTTCTTATTTGGAGGACAGGAAGGGGAAGGAAAGCAAGGGTTTGTGTTCTCTGTGAGTATTTCTGGTAGTTTCATGATTTTTTTCGTGTTTTTATATTTATTTATTTTTATTGGAAATCCAGGAAGAGAAATAGGAGGAGGTCTTCTTTATGTATTTGTGTTGTGACTATGTGTGTGTGTGTGTGTGTGTGTGTGTGTGTGTGTGTGTGTGTGTGTGTGTGTGTGTGTGTGTGTGTGTGTGTGTGTGTTTTAATTATTCTTGTCACCTTTTTTCTCTCTCTCCTTTACGATGAGAAAAGAAAAGTAAAGAGAGAGAGAAAAAAAAGGTACACAAAGTTGCCATGGCTAGAAAATAGGTTAGTAGGCGAGAGAGAGAGAGAGAGAGAGAGAGAGAGAGAGAGAGAGAGAGGGAGAGAGGGTTTTCATCTTGATCTCATGAAATGCGTATTAAGATATCTAAATGAATCATGAAGTTACTGTAATACAAGGCATGAGAAAGAAAGCTGTGGTATTAATATTAATGAGACTAACTTTAAAATGCAGTGTGTCGTTACTTACATGAAGGGAGTCACTTAAAACATCAGGAATATAAGTAAAAGTAGTAGTGCAGATATTTTCATTTTATTTCTTATTTTAGAGAGGAAAACTGGCCAAGGACGACAAAAAATATTCAACAACAACAAAAAACCCACTTATATGCAAGTCCCCAAAAAGGGCCGAATATAATTAGGAAAAAGAATGGGATAAATGTTTTGAACCCTCCCTCTTTAAGTGAGTTGAGGTCATAAGCGGATTGAAACACAGAAGCAGGTGGGGAGTTTCATAGTTGAGTGAGAGACATAACCCAGTAAGAGTCAGGATAACTTTCACAATATAACGAGACAAAAATTCAGGACTATGAATACCGTGAAAATTAAGGAACAGTGGAAGAGTAAGTTTGGAAGTGTTAAGTTGAAAGGATGGGGTGTTTTAACTGTCCTAACGTAAAATGAGGAGTAAGTTTAAGCTAACTTTATAAACTGACTTTAAGAACGAAGACGTAATTCAATAAGAGGTGAGGGAGATAATTATATTAGCGCATCACAGGACAGAGAGAGAGAGAGAGAGAGAGAGAGAGAGAGAGAGAGAGAGAGAGAGAGAGAGAGAGAGAAAGTGAGAGGAAGCAATTTAACACAGCTGTATACAGAACCGAACATAACATTCTCTCTCTCTCTCTCTCTCTCTCTCTCTCTCTCACACACACACACACACACATAAAGGCTGGTCGTGCTAACAGTGCAGCAGAGGTCAGTGTTAACAAGGGCGGGCATTTAACTAAGAGACACTCAAGGCTAATACCTGGAGTTATAATTGTCACCTGCAAGTTTAGTTTTGACATTTAATAGGAACGTTTTAGTATAATACATATTTTTTCTTACTTTTTTTTACTTATGGTGTGTGTGTGTGTGTGTGTGTGTGTGTGTGTGTGTGTGTGTGTGTGTGTGTGTGTGTGTGTTTTGTTTCAGAATGTTTCGTTTCTCTCTCTCTCTCTCTCTCTCTCTCTCTCTCTCTCTCTCTCTCTCTCTCTCTCTCTCTCTCTCTGCACCATCACTATATATTATTCTCTTGGCAGTTTCTCTCCCATCAGTTAAACGCGCTTACACACACACACACACACACACACACACACACACACACACACACACACACACACACACACACACACACACACACACACACACACACACACACACACACACACACACACACACACACACACACACACACACACACACACACACCGTTATCTCAAAGGAAAGTATATTTTTACATCTGTTTACCTTTTCAGAGAGAGAGAGAGAGAGAGAGAGAGAGAGAGAGAGAGAGAGAGTTAATTTAACACACACCAATGAACTATCAAACTTAAGTCCAGAATGGCTCACATCAAGATTCCTGTTTCCCTCTGACCCATTTATCATCCCTTACCCTTCTCCTCCTCCTCCCCTAACCTTCCACTCTATTTCCCCCTATAACCCCTATCGACTTAACCTACTGACCCTTTCCCTTTCCTCCCCCTCTCCTTTATCGTTAAGTCCTACCTCCCCTCACACGGCATCCAGTAACCCTTAAATCCATCCATACACTGTCCTGCTCCATTACGTGTCTCCCTAATGGTGTTAGCGAAGACCTGAGTCCTCTGCTATCGAGGGTTACAGTTCTCGAAGCTATGTTGATTTTCTATGAGTTCTGGTGCACTGTTGTATGTTTTCTGGTCATGTTGGTGAAGTGTAAGGGTCTGAAGGTTGCTAGTGGTGTTGGTTGTGGGAGAAAGGTTGCAGTGTGCTGTCTGTGATGGTTGTAAGCTGTGGTTTGTTTTGTGTTGATGGTGTGGAGTGGGAAGTTGCGTTGGGAGTGAGGGTTTTTGTTGTTGTTGTTGTTGTGATGGTTGGTGGTGGTGTTCTTGCGTGTTTGTGTGTGTTCGTGTGTAATTGGTGGTGTTGGTGATATGAGGGGTATGTGCGTTTACACACACACACACACACACACACACACACACACACACACACACACACACACACACACACACACACACACACACACACGTAGCAAAATTACAGGATACGTGATAATTTGAATTAAACTTCTTCGTAACCCGGAACAGAGAGAGAGAGAGAGAGAGAGAGAGAGAGAGAGAGAGAGAGAGAGAGAGAGAGAGAGAGAGAAGAGTTTGCTACCTACTATTCCATTACGTATTAAAATTTCAATGGTCACTTTCTACTATTCACCCATCCACCTATCTATCAATCCATCTATTTATCTATCTATCCATCTATCCATCTATCTATCAGTCTATCTATCCATTCACCTATCCACCTCTCCATTCATCTCTCCATCCATATATTAGTCTCTCTATCTTTCCATCCACCTGTCTGTATACTCATGTTTACCTTCTTACACCTGTCTCCCTTGTTTCAGGTGAGGTGCTTGGAATGGTTGAGGCGGCGTCCAGGTGTGGCCAGGTGAGAAGGACAGGTGTGACGGGGAGCCTTGTAATTACCTGGCGGGGGTGCGATCAAGCTCAGGTGAATTATGCTGCTTAGAGAGAGAGAGAGAGAGAGAGAGAGAGAGAGAGAGAGAGAGAGAGAGAGTAAGAGTGTGTATGTGTGTGTGAAACCGTGAGATCTTATGCAGTCATGTTCTGTCCAATATATTTCCTCTTCCTCCTCTTTTTCTTCCTTCCCTTCCTTCTTCCTTCCTGCCTCTCGTTCTCCTTCCTTCCTTCCTTCCTCCTTCCCTTCCTTCCCTTCCCTTCCCTTCCCTTCCTTCCCACTTTTTTTCCTCCCTTCATCCTCCCAGACGTTCGCTTCCCACGAGAAGACAAACACATCCTTTTTTTGTACGTGTGTTTTGCTTATTTTCCTCACCCTGCTGTGTTTAGGGAAGAGTAGGAAGAAGAGGAGGAAGAGGAGGAGGAGAAGGAGAAGGAGGAGGAGGAGGAGGAGGAGGTGATGTTGGTGATTGTGATGAAGGAGGAGCACTAGGAGGAGGAAGAGGAGAAGGAGGAGGTAGTTCTGGTGGCTGTGATGATGAAGGAGGAGGAGGAAGAAGAAGAGGAGGATGAGATGAAGATGGATTTAAAAGAGAAGGAAAAGAGAGGAATCATTATTCTTTACGTTAGATTAAAGTGAAGAGGAATAAAAAATGAAGCATAAAAGAGAAAACTGAAAGAAAAAAGAGAGAAAGGAACCAAGAATAAGAGGAAAATGGAGAGGACACTGATGATGATGATGAGGAGGAGGAGGAGGAGGAAGAAGAAGAAGAAGAAGAAGAAGAAGAAGAAAAAGAAGGAGAGGGATTTAGAGAAGCTCAGGGAAAGATTACGAATGACTTGTGAAAATCATTGAGATTAATAACGAGAGTAATGATGTCCAGTGTGTGTGTGTGTGTGTGTGTGTGTGTGTGTGTGTGTGTGTGTGTGTGTGTGTGTGTGTGTGTGTGACTCCTAATCCAAGGTGGCCCTTTAACCCAATCACACCTCCCTTTTCTCGCTTCCTAATCAGTTTTTATTGAACAAATGGGAAGATATTGGATTAGTAAAGATTTGTACCATGGAGAGTTTCAAATTGTATGTGGCTGTCTGTCTATCTGTCTGTCTGTCTGTCTGTCTGTCTGTCTGTCTTTCTATCTTTCTTTTTGTCTGTCTGTCTGTCTTTACAATTCAAAATGTCTGTTTGCATGGAAGATTTGATTCAGTCTATATTTACCTGTCGCAGTTTGTGTGTAGCGTCTCTCTCTCTCTCTCTCTCTCTCTCTCTCTCTCTCTCTCTCTCTCTCTCTCTCTCTCTCTCTCTCTCTCTCTCTCTCTCTCTCTCTCTCTCTCTCTCTCTCTCTCTCTCTGCGTGTTCATCGACCAGTTCCAAAAATTTCTTCACCTTATTTCATCTCCTCCTCCTCCTCCTCCTCCTCCTCCTCCTCCTCCTCCTCCTCCTCCTCCTCCTCCTCCTCCTCCTCCTCCCTCCCTCCCTCTCACCTGACTAAATTTAGAAACCAGATGGAAGTGATGGAGTGTTTCAGGTAACTCGGTTGAGAAGAAAAAAGAAAGAAAGTAAAAAAAGGTGTTGTCGACCAGGTGAGTGTGTGTATGTGTGTGTGTGTGTGTGTGTGTGTGTGTGTGTGTGTGTGTGTGTGTGTGTGTGTGTGTGTGTGTGTGTATGTGTGTGTTTTCAATATCATGTATTGATAAAGGACTTGTTAAATGTGTGCATTCTCTCTCTCTCTCTTTCTCTCTCTCTATCTCTCTCTCTCTCTCTCTCTCTCTCTCTCTCTCTCTCTCTCTCTCTCTCTCTCTCTCTCTCTCTCTCTCTGACAATGGAATGTGGAGGCGTCACCTGAAGAGAGAAAGAAAGAATGGGTCGCTTACTCACTCATTCTCTCTCTCTCTCTCTCTCTCTCTCTCTCTCTCTCTCTCTCTCTCTCTCTCTCTCTCTCTCTCTCTCTCTCTCTCTCTCTCTCTCTCTCTCTCTCTCTCTCTCTCTCTCTGCTCAATCAATTTCTTTACTTGCAAGGAACAAAATAACTGTACTTCTTCTTCTTCTTCTTCTTCTTCTTCTTCTTCTTCTTCTTCTTCTTCTTCTTCTTCTTCTCCTTCTCCTTCTCTTTCTTCTCATTCTATTTGTTGTTGTTGTTGTTATTATTCTCCTTGATCTTGTTCTTTTCTTCTTTTTTTTTCTTCTTCTTCTTGTTTTGGCGTTATTTGTATAAATTTTCAACACTTGCATCTTTCTTCTTTCATTTCCTTCATGCAAATCTCCTTAAGTTGCTTCTCTTTGTGTTCATTTCTCTTATTTGCATTGTTCTCTTTCTTCTCTCTTTTTCTCTGTTCTTTTTTTTTGTCATAACTTTGCATTTTTTTCTCTTTTATTCATATTTCTTGGTATTTTTTAATTTTTTCTTGTTTTCTTCGCCTATTTTCCTGTTGAATTTTCTTTTTCAACTTCCATTTTTTATGTTCATTCTTTTTTCCTTTTCTTTTTCTCTTTTTCTGTTCTGTTTTCTCTCTCCCTCTCTCTCTCTCTCTCTCTCTCTCTCTCTCTCTCTCTCTCTCTCTCTCTCTCTCTCTCTCTCTCTCTCTCTCTCTCTCTCTCTCTCTCTCTCTCTGTGTGTGTGTGTGTGTGTGTGTTTATTTCAGTCTATGCTTTCATATGTATTTCTTTTTTCTTCGTCTTTTCTTTGCTCCAAATGTTTTTATTTTAGTAGCTTTTGTATTTCCCTCCTTTTCCATCATTAGTTTTCCCTTTCTTTCGTTCCTTTTTATCATTTCCTCTTCTTCTCTTGTATATTCTCCTCCATTTTTTTTTTCCTATTTCTTTGTCCCTCTTTCTGTTCTCCTCCGTTTTCTATTCGATTTCCCGCAAAATTCTCTTCCAATAATCTCATTTGCTGGGCTCATTATTTCCTTTATTTCCTCTTTAGCTTCTAGTTGTAATAGTTCCCTCTTTATTCGCATCTCCCACATACCCCTCTCTCTCTCTCTCTCTCTCTCTCTCTCTCTCTCTCTCTCTCTCTCTCTCTCTCTCTCTCTCTCTCTCTCTCTCTCTCTCTCTCTCTCTCTCTCTCTCTCTCTCTCTCTCTCTCTCTCTCTCTCTCTCTCTCTCTCTCTCTCTCTCTCTCTCCGCCCACGTTTCCTCTCCTCGTTTCATCTTTTCCTCTCACGTTGATCTCCTCCCTCCCCAGACTTTCTTTTCTTTTTTTTCTTTTCCTCTTCCCCTCTCCTTTTCCTTCTCTTCTTCCTCCTCCTCCTCTTCTTCCTTGGATCAACCTAAATTCCCTCTTACCTCAAGCTTTTCCCTTCCTCTTTTTGCGTTTTCCTTCTTATTCCCTTCTCCTCCTTTTCTTTTTCGTCTAAAAATTTCTGGAACTCTTCTTTTCTTCTGTTCCTCCTTATCTTTTTTCCTTCCCCTTTTCCTTCTTTAATTATCTTTCCTTGTATTATCTTTTCTTTTTATGTAAGCTATGTGTGTCTTGTCATAATCTCTCTCTCTCTCTCTCTCTCTCTCTCTCTCTCTCTCTCTCTCTCTCTCTCTCTCTCTCTCTCTCTCTCTCTCTCTCTCTCTCTCTCTCTCTCTCTCTCTCGTCTGTCCTTCATGTTTCATTCACGTTTCTCTTCGTTATTATTCCAACTGGAACACGTGTAAGCATTCTCTTTTGTGTGCGTCTGGCGGGTGAGGAAAGACAGACAGACAGACAGACAGACAGACAGACACAGGCAAAGACAGGGAGATTGACAGACAGACAGATAAAACAGACTGGCACGTGAATTCAAGATCTGCACAGAGAGAGAGAGAGAGAGAGAGAGAGAGAGAGAGAGAGAGAGAGAGAGAGAGAGAGAGAGAGAGAGAGAGAGAGAGAGAGAGAGAGAGAGAGAGAGAGAGAGAGAGAGAGAGAGAGAAATTAATACATAGATAGATAGATAGATAGATAGATAGATAGATAGATAGATAGATAGATAGATAGACAGAGAAAGAGAGAGAGAGAGAGAGAGAGAGAGAGAGAGAGAGAGAGAGAGAGAGAGAGAGAGAGAGAGAGAGAGAGAGAAATATATTGTCAGAACCACACACTCAAGTTGTAAAGAAAAGACACAGAGGAAGACTGAAAGGAAGCAAAACGCGGGAAAACGAGGAAACACATGATCAGAAACCAATTCGTCTTTCTCTTCACTTTCAGACTTCTAAGAACATTGCCTGGTTTCCGTTTTTTCCCCTCCTTTGGTTTTCCTCGAATATATTGTTTCTGTTCTTCACTATCTGCTTGTCTTTGTCTTAATTTTTTTCTCCTTTTTTTTGTTCCTTCAATACATTCTCCTTTTCCATTTTAATATTATCACTAATTTCTGTTTTCCCTTTCTTTTGTTTTCCTCCAATATTTTGCTTCTGTTCTTCACTATCTGTTTGTCTTTGTCTTTATCATTTTTCTCTCTTTTTGTTTCCTTCAATACATTCTTCTCTTCTCAGTTTTTTATCACTAATTTCCTCTTCCTCTATTTCTTCTTTCCTTTCATCTCTTTTCAATTGTATGTGTTCTATTGTCACATCCTTCTCTCCTTCCTTCCTTTTTCCTTATTCCTTCTTATCTTCACCTGTTCATCCCATTTTCTTTACTTTTCCTCATTTATTTTCCCTCCTTCACTCCTTCCCTCTTTCCTTCCATCTCACCTTCCCTTCCTCTGTTCCCTTCATATATTCACGGTTTTTATCAGTATGCTCTTCTCTACTATTATTATCACTAATCCGTCATTGTCATCGTCTTTTTTGTCATCCTCATCATTTAGATCTTCAATTTCATCTTAATATTGGTATCGTCAGCATTATCGTCACTGCTCACTATCATCACTGTTCACTATCATTCCTCTCACCATTAACATCACTTTTATCATTGTTTTCATCTTTTTCTATTTATATGTTGCTCATTTTTGTTTTCTAGATCTTGAAAGCATCACTATTTTCATCACTGTCATCACAATATATTCTCTTCTTCACTATCATATCACTCGTCATCTTTTTCCTTTTATATCTCCTCTTTGTGGTTATCTTCGTCTTTAAATCACCACAATCTTCACCACCATCGTCACTATCATCACTATCATCACAGTATATTATCTTCCTCACTATCATATCACTCGTTGTCATCTTTTCTCCTTTTATATCTCCCTCGTTGTGGCTATTTTCGTCTTTAGATCACCACCATCTTCACCATCATCGTTCTCATCGCTATCGTCATCACAACACCGCCACTTTTCCCGCCAAAACCTGCACGCGAGGGCGAAAAAAACACACGAGAGCTATAAATGTCTCTTATGTCTCTTTTCTCTCTCCAGTTATGCGGTGTTTCTCAAGGCTCGAAATTCTGCCTCACTCGTCACCCCAATATTCACGAACCTCCGGCAATGTACAACTAGCGGTTCCAGGAATAGCAATGCGTATTTTTGATTACTCATTGATTTTTGTCTTCATGGATGTTAGTAATAATGATCCCTGGAGTGGTAAGTCTGATTGTGTGGTAGAGATGCGTGATCATTGATGTGGTTCCTTAAAAAGTCTTATTTCTCCACTTCCTTTTTGTTGGTCTACTAAAACACTAGAAAAAAAATGTATGTTTGAATTTAAAGTGCTATGAAGCGTTTTTATTTTCATTCTGGTTACTATATGGTGATTTTATACAGGTTCAGAAACTCATGTGAGGGATTAGAATAGTGAAGACTCTGGCCATTAATCTTCTGACCTCCATGGACCCTTCCTAATGTAAATGAAATCGTCTAATCACACCCAAATTTCGTGGTAAAAATGCTTCCCAGTACTGGAGGAGTTAAAATTAGTTGTTCGCTTGGATACTGAAAAGAGAATACATGGTTACTTATTACTATTTTTTCTAAGCTTTTCTTAAACTCACTGTCTGCTTCTGTATATCCTCCTCCATTGAACTGGAACTCTTTCAAGACGGAGGTATCGAGACAATTATCCTCAAATTTTCGATATTCTTTTATGACTGCACTCAAGAACATAAAACATCATCCCTGACTTTTAGCTAATATTATATCATTCTTTAAGGGAACTGGCATCTCAAGTGGGCCTTTTTTTTAACCTTTTGTTGCCCTTAGGTGGTTTTCCCTCTTGCATAAAAAAAACAAGAAGAAAGGCTACGCAAGTCCCTCTGGCTTGGACGTGGCAATCCTTGTACAGAACACATTTAAAGAGGAATCAAGTAATTTCAGACATGTATACTGTATTCTTGCCTAACGTGTTTTTGGTCCCCGTCGAAATATAATCGTATCAGAACTATACTTTCCACCAATACCAGCACTATTGACTGGTAATATTTCATCATGCAAAATTGAATAAAGTGAAAATGAGTTACTGGAGCCTATAACAAACGTATCTGCAACTGGATTGGTTATGTAAAAGGGGAACCAAAACGATTAAACAAAAAGGTTCACATAGATGCCAGTCCACGAATAGGTTCAAGAGAGGTAGCCAAAAGAATGGGATAAGTGTATTGAAACCTTTCTCTTAATCCCTTCAATACTGGGATACGTTTTTACCTTGAGATTTGTGTACGATTAGATCCCTTTATTAACATTAGGAAGGGTCTATGGAGGTCAGAAGATTGATGGCCACAGTCTTCACTATTTCAATCCCCCACATAAGTTTCTGAAGCTGTGTAAAGTCACCAAATAGTAGGCAGAGTGAATATGGAAACGCGTCATGGTACTGAAGGGGTTAATTGAAGTCATAGGTAGATGGAAATACAGAAGCAGGTAGAAAGTTCCGGAGTTTACCAGTACAGTCCGCCAAGAGTGCCTTTGTGTCAGTATCAGTGAGTGTGTTTCGGACTTTCACCCTCCTTGACAGTGTTTGGAGAGTTTGCGTCAAGGTTACGATCAATATATGTTTTTAATAAGTTTTTTTTGTTCACCTTGTGTTAGTTATTCCAAGGTACATAAATTTACTAGCTTTTTATCTGTGTATTTCATCTTTTTAGCATGTTATTAAAATCTTATTGGCAGAAAATATGAATGACACACTTCAATTACGCTTCACATGACTTACGTTCCGTGTGTGTGTGTGTGTGTGTGTGTGTGTGTGTGTGTGTGTGTGTGTGTGTGTGTGTGTGTGTGTGTGTGTGTGTGTGTGTGTGTTGGTACTATTGATTAGTGTTCCAATCAACGTGCGGTCTAGTGAGACAGAGAGAGAGAGAGAGAGAGAGAGAGAGAGAGAGAGAGAGAGAGAGAGAGAGAGAGAGAG
>NC_059274.1:2065000-2087500 GCF_017591435.1 Portunus trituberculatus
CCTTCCTTCCTTCCTTCCTTCCTTCCTTCCTTTCTTCTTTCCTTCCCTTCTCGTCCTCCACTTCTCTTCAAGACTTGCTCAATAAAGAAGCCTTCATGAATTTTTCTTTTCCTACTACCTACTCCCTTTTTATTTCCTCCTCCTCCTCCTCCTCCTCCTCCTCCTCCTCCTCCTCCTCCTCCTCCTCCTCCTCCTCCTCCTCCTCCTCCCTCTCCTTCTCCTTCTCTTCTTTCTCATATCCTTTTTTGCATTTCATTTACTTATTCTTTTCTAACTTCTCTTCTCTCTTATATATTGACTTTGGAATTTCTCCTCCTCTGTTATCTCTTTCCTCCTCCTCCTCCTCCTCCTCCTTCTCCTCCTCCTCCTCCTCCTTCTCCTCCTCTATCTTAACTTGCACACGAAACTTAAGGCAATTTTGAAACTGCCTTACCCTGCTGACTTACATTATTTAAAAGAGGTCAGGTTGAGGTGAGCCGAGGTGGCGGGAGGTCAACTTGAGTCAAATTATGATGAACTTGCGTCATTTTCTTATCGAGTAGTAGTTTCTTGAAGGTCAAAGGTCAGCCGAGGGACAAGATTAGCTCAGAGTCATTAGTATTGAAATAAACGTTGAGATTTTAAACGTTTATTTCAGTGAGGAACGTTTATGAGCGAGGTTGAGGTTCTTAAAGGTTAGTTAAGGAGGGTTTTTTTAAGACTATGTGCATGAAATTAGAAAATAAATCAGCTAATTTCTATTTTCTTCTTCACGCGTCCATGCAAAGCGAATGAATGCAGTGAAAGAGTTAAAAGAATGACTTGCAGGCTTCACGTGGTCATAGTAATCGACAAATAGTTTTCTTTACTGCACTTTAAACGCACATTTCTTACATAACGTGCACTAGTGTATTGAAGATTCTAAAGGTCAGCGTTAGAGAAAGCTCAGGAATATTTTTCAACCTTGGGAGTAAAATCACGCAACATATCATGATAATAACAATAATAGACACATAACTCACTGCCGCTGTTGTTTATGTGTTTGTGTGGAGGCGTTGAGTCCCCGCCAATGCATGAGAGTTGACGGCTATTTAAAGGACACCTTCCCCTTTACAGCGATCCCCTCGCGCATTGTGGAGCACTAACAGGCAGATGATAGAGAAATAATACTGAAAAATAATACCCCAGCCATGATGTTTATAATGCTTTGCTGAGACATAAAATTTTACTGAGTATATAAATTTTAATGCGAGATGAGTTTACCAATAAGATTTTCTCCTTAAAGCATTATTGATATCGTGTATTTTAATGGTGATGAGGAATAGTTTATATAGTCTGTCTACTCTAAAATGTCTCCTGGGTTCAAGACATATTGTAGCTTATTGAAAATGTAATTGATTTGGTGTGAGTGATTGTTATATTCTGCTGATCCACGCACTTAACACGAGGACAGACTACAATTTTGCCTGAAGATCTGACACACTTACACACACACACACACACACACACACACACACACACACACACACACACACACACACACATTCCCCAAGACACTATTCAGACACACACCCAGGAGCCACTTTAGAGTAGACAGACCAAAGTGTTTTATTTGTGTGCTTTTTAATGTGTTATATTCTTATGGGGAGTAAAGCTTAATGCACGTTGAAAGGGGTTATTCTTCTGAAGATAGCGTTCATTTCCATCTTTCCTTAATGATGATTGAAAGTGTGGCGTAGAATCGTTGCCTTTTGTTATTTTTATTAGCTAAGGCGTTGGATTTCTTTTAGATGAGTGAAAATTAACCAAAAATGACTTAATGACCATCAATCTTAGAACAATGACAAAGCACAGCAGGAGAACAGGAGGAAAAAGAAGAAAAACAGAGATAACTACACACACACACACACACACACACACACACACACACACACACACACACACACACACACACACACACCCACACTTACTTTTTCAGCTAGCAAGGCATCAAAAAATGTTACCAACCCTGCGTGCGAGTGACCTGTGAAATGGCTGTGCATAATGCCTTGCTTACCTGGTTCACCTTGTTCGGGCGTGTTTGCAGTCATGATTAAAAAAACCCAGACTCGTGAATGTTTGTGTGTGTGGGAGTGTGGAGATGGGGACAAGAGGGGGAAGAGGGGGAAACTGATGAAAATAACTTGTCAACACGATTATCAGCTGCTGTAAACCCTTTCGCGAGAGAGAGAGAGAGAGAGAGAGAGAGAGAGAGAGAGAGAGAGAGAGAGAGAGAGAGAGAGAGAGCAATGTAGGCGTGATGGCGCAAGAGTTGAAAGATTGAGGAAACGAGTAGGAGAGAGAGAGAGAGAGAGAGAGAGAGAGAGAGAGAGAGAGAGAGAGAGAGAGAGAGAGAGAGAGAGAGAGAGAGAGAGAGAGAGAGAGAGAGAGAGAGAGAGAGAGAGAGAGAGAGAGAGAGAGAGAGAGAGAGAGAGAGAGAGAGAGAGAGAGAGAGAGAGAGAGGTTTAAGTAGAAAAGTAAGAAAATACATTATTTTTAATTGTAGTAATAGAAATAGTAGTAGTAGTAGTAGTAGTAGTAGTAGTAGTAGTAGTAGTAGTAGTAGTAGTAGTAGTAGTAGATAGTAGTGTTTTCTCCTTTACTTTATTTTTGCAACACTTTTTTCACGACGCAAGATTCAAAATTATACTCTTTTTCTTCAAGTTTTCCTCTTCCCTCATTTATCTTTCATCCGTTCTCTTCACATTCCTCTCATCGTTATCAATTTTTTTCTCGTTCCTTTCTTTGTCCTTCATCATTAAATCTCGCTTTTCTCTCCCTTTGTTCTATATTTTCTCTTTTTCTTTCCTATTCCCATGAGATATATCACCCTCCTCCTCCTCCTCCTCCTCCTCCTCCTCCTCCTCCTCCTCCTCCTCCTCCTCCTCCTCCTTTTCCTTGGGTCAATCTCTATTTTCTCAAATACGCAGAAATAACACTAATGGGTCTCAGACATGTTTCTTTGCTACAATTAGAGAGAGAGAGAGAGAGAGAGAGAGAGAGAGAGAGAGAGAGAGAGAGAGAGAGAGAGAAAGGGGTGAAAATATTACTCACTATAATTCTCCCGCTATGTTTCTTTCCACCTCTCTCTCTCTCTCTCTCTCTCTCTCTCTCTCTCTCTCTCTCTCTCTCTCTCTCTCTCTCTCTCTCTCTCTCTCTCTCTCTCTCTCTCTCTCTCTCTCTCTCACCTCCATGATTCACTACTTCATTAGCAAATGGATGCCTAAAGTCTTGCCACATTAGTCAGTCAGTCAGCCACCCAGTCAGTCAGTCAGTCAGTCAGTCAATCAGTCAGTCAGTCAGTCAGTCAGTCAGCCAGTCAGCCAGTCACTCGTTTTTTTTGTCCTGGTTCTCTTTATGCACCACCAACGCCACCACCACCACTGCTAATAGAACCAAAGCTGATATTACTGCCAGAGAGAGAGAGAGAGAGAGAGAGAGAGAGAGAGAGAGAGAGAGAGAGAGAGAGAGAGAGAGAGAGAGAGAGAGAAAATGTTAATGGTCAAGGGACTAACAGATAAATTTTGCTTTCATGGAACTGTGTGTGTGTGTGTGTGTGTGTGTGTGTGTGTGTGTGTGTGTGTGTGTGTGTGTGTGTGTGTGTGAGGCAGGGAGAGAGGGAATGAGGATAAGAGAGGAAGGAAAGTGGCTGCGTTACTAACTTAATACAAACCATTTATCTTCGTTTTCTTCACCTGCTGGAAGACACGAAAAGTTACGTTCACTCCATGCCAACTCAACGTTGCAAAAATGGAAAGAGAAAGCGGGGAGAAAATGAGAAAAAGAGAAAGAAAACAGGTAAACGCGTATATATGAAACTTCAGGATCGCTTTGTTCTCTCGCCTCGACTGTTTTTTAAGACCACAGAGATGATTAGCCGGGTTTTCAAGAGTGCTTCTCCAGTTAACCCATTCACCATGACACGTTTCCATATTAATCCTTCTTAGTATTTGGTGAGTTTTATACAGCTTCAGAAACTTATGTGGGGATTAAAATAGTGAACACTCGTGCTATTAATCTTTTGACCTCCATATACCCTTCTTAATGTAAATAGAATCGTCTGATCACACTGAAACTCATGGTAAAAGTGTGTCCCATTACTGAAAGGTTTTGATAATGTAGAAATGTTGTTAATCTACCTCTAGAACCGTAAAAAAACACCATAAAAAAATAATTCGTGTAAATTCAAGTAAGGCCTTTTGAAATAGGAAGAGCCGATGCACAGACAAGCTTGAAGAGAAATTGTGATCTTTAAATAATACATACTTGCATGAAATACGAAAATTTATACATGAATATGAAATAACTTGAAAAATGATACATATTCTTCAAACTGAGAGTAGATAAGTATACATAAATAAAAAAAATAGCTGTGTGTGTGTGTGTGTGTGTGTGTGTGTGTGTGTGTGTGTGTGTGTGTGTGTGTTGATGTGCGTGATGGAAGCTCCGCCTTTATGATCTGTGTGACTGGAGGAAAGGAAGAGAAGGGAGGGAGGGAGGGTGAAAGGGAGAGTGAGAGAGAAAGTGAGAAAGATTGCGGAAGTAGGGGAGAGATAGAGAGTAGATTAAAGCATTACCTATGATGGAAAGGGGAGGGAAAGGAAAGAAAGAAGGAAGAAAGGAAGAGAGAAAGAGGGAAGGGAGGAGGTGGGAGGAAAGAGTGGAAGGAAATAGTAGAAGGGGAGGAGGAAGATCAAAGGAAAGGGTGAGAAGACTGAGATACGAGACAAGGGTATAGAGAGAGAGAGAGAGAGAGAGAGAGAGAGAGAGAGAGAGAGAGAGAGAGAGAGAGAGAGAGAGAGAGAGAGAGAGAGTGCCTTTTTTTTATCCCTTGTTTGGTATTTCGTTATTTTTTTTCATTCAATATATGCCCATGTACTTTTACTAATGTTAATTTTGCAGTTCTCTCTCTCTCTCTCTCTCTCTCTCTCTCTCTCTCTCTCTCTCTCTCTCTCTCTCTCTCTCTCTCTCTCTCTCTCTCTCTCAAACATTTCAACAACACAACAACAACAACAACAACAACAAGATCATTACTCTCACTCAAACATAACACTGCTACACTACAACAACAACAACAACAACAACAACAACAACAACAACAACAACAACAACAACAACAACAATCACTACTACTACTACTACTACTACTACTACTACTACTACTACTACGACAGGAACAACAACAACAACAAAAACAACAACAACAACAAACAACAACAACAACAAACAACAACTACTAACTACTACTACTACTACAGCAGCAACAATGACAACAACAACAACAACAACAACAACAACAACAACAACAACAACAACAACAAGATAATGGCCAGATATCCAATTATAATCATTAAACCTCGTCCTTATTTTCTTTTTCTTTTTTCTTTCCTCTTCACAAAATCCTTCTTCACAACACAACAAAACAACAATATTTCTTTCTCTTTTTCTCTTTTTTTTATTGATCTTATTCTTTCCTTGTTCTTCTTGCTGTTATTTGTTGTTATTGTTTGTTTTTCTTTCATTTTTTTTCTATTCATTTTTAGTTTCATTCAGATTTTTGTTCTTGTTCTCGTCGTTTTTCTACAATTTTTTTCCTAATTCCTGTTATTTCTTACCCTTATTTTTTGCTGTTTTCTTTTTTTTCACAATTTTTTTACCTTTATTCTGTTTTTACCTTTAGTTTTCGTCGTTTTTGCACATTTTTCGTCTTTCCTGTCTTCTTTATTTTCGTCTTGACCAATCAATGACCCGCAATTTTGTCAGAGTTCTGTGATTGGTGGAGAACAGGGATGATGTCAATTAGAGTCACATTGATAAGGGTCATTATCTTGAGGGATTGGTGGACATGGATCGCTCATTAGTGGAGTGCCCTGCCTCTCCACTCCAACCTGCGTCCACTCCTACTGCTGCTGCTGCTCCCTAGTCACTTCAAGCCGCTGTGTTGACTGATTAACTAAATGGCCTTGATTTCTGCCTGCCTGTATATCTGTCTGTCTGTTTGTCTGTCTCACTGTTTGGATTCTTAGTGGTAGGTCTGTCTGTCTGTCTGTCTGTTTCTCTTCTCTCTCTCTCTCCCTCTCTCCGAGTTAATCTAATTATCTCGCTTTTTCTCATTTTTTCTATAATTTACTTTCATTTCTCTATCTTTTCAGTTTTCCTTTGTGTTTCTTTTCTTCCGCCTTCTTACTTTTTTTTTTTAATTATAATGAATTGTTTTTTTTTCTTGTTTTTTCTTGCTCTTATTCTTTGGCCAGTCAGTAAGTCAGTTAATTGTGCAGTACCATACTTTCTCATTGAATTCATCAGTCAGTGAATATGGTAATCAGTTATGCAGTCATTCAGTCAATCACCCAGTTAGTAAAGTCAGTCAGTCAGTCAGTCAGTCAGGCAGTCAGTCAGTTAGTCAGTCAGTCAGTCAGTCAGTCAGTCAGTCAGTTAGTCAGTCAGTCAGTCAGTCAGTCAGGCAAGCAGGCAAGCAGGCATTCAGTCAGTCAGGCAGTAAGTCAGTCAGTCAGTCAGTCAATCAGTCAGTCGGTCACTAACGCTATTAGCTGCTTATCCGCATCAATCAAACAAATGCAAATAGTGTGCAAATAATATACAAATTTGTCCATTAGTGATTCATAGACTGGAATTTGCTTTTAACCCCTTCAGTACCATGACGCGTATCCATGTTCGTTTCGCTTAGTATTTGGTGATTTTATATAGCTTCAGAAACTCATGTGGGGGATTAAAATAGTGAAGAGTGTGGTCATTAATTTACTGACCTCCATAGACCAGTCCTAATGTAAATGAAATAGTCTAATCGAACACAAATGTGAAGGTAAAAATGTGTCTCAGTATTCAAGGGGTTTAGGAGAGAGGAGGAGGAGGAGGAGGAGGAGGAGGAGGAGGAGGAGGAGGAGGAGGAGGAGGAGGAGGAGGAGGACGAGGAAGACGACGAGAAGGAGAGAGTAGCGATATAAATGTGAAAGTTATTGATTTTTTCCTTGATATATTCCAAAACCAGTCATTTATTCAGTCAGTCAGTCAGTCAGTCAAATAATTATACACACAGTCAATCCTTCAATTAATCATTCACTCACTTTTTCAGTCAGTCAGTAAATCAGTCAATCTGAATACAGAGATCAATAAAAAGAAAAAAAAAACTTGTGTCAGTCAGTTGAAAGATGAAGATCAGGAAGAGAGTCGAAGGTTCAGCGAGTCAGTCAGTAAGTCAGCAAGTCAGTCAACTGGAAGGGACGGACTGGGGGCGTGAAAAAGGCATCAGTCAGGCAGTTATTGGAATCGTGTCAGAGAAAAAGGTTTACTGAAGGAAGGAGGAAGGAGGGAGAAAGGCGAAAAATTGGAGGAAAAGAAGAGGAAAATAAGAACGAAATGAAGCAAAGGAACGGAATATAAGCTGTTTACTTTTGTTGGAATATGAAAGCGCCCCCTCTCTCTCTCTCTCTCTCTCTCTTGGAAATACGCTGGTTTCTTATTAGATAGATAGATAAATAAATAGATAGGTAGATAGATAGATAGATGACTAGATAGATAGATAGAGAGATAGAACAATAGATGAATGTAGCTAAAAATAGACTAAGAAATTCCTTGATAGATAGATGAATACAAAAATGAATAGATAAATAGATACAGAGAGAGATAAAAAGATAGCAGAAGAAAGATATAGACGGGAGAATAAGAGGCGAACCTACCTACATGAATGGACGTATATTAATAGAAGCTCCGTGGATAAAAATAGACGACTAATGAGGGAGGTAAATATAGATAGATAGGCCGGTGTGTCGTGGCGTTCTCAAGGGAAAGCAGCCCAACCTCTGATCATTACCGTGTGACCTCGCTGCAAATACAATTACTTTGGTCACTTTTGTCTCTCCCTCTCCCCCTGCCCCCTCTCTCTCTCTCTCTCTCTCTCTTTTTCCCTTCCCTCCCTTCTCCTCCTCCTCCCACGTCAATCCTTTCTCCTCCTACGTGTATTTTTTTCCTCCTCCTCCTCCTCCTCCTCCTCCTCCTCCTCCTCATCTCTATTATCCATTTTCTTTGACTTATCTCTGTTTTTCTATCTTTATTTTCCCTATTTCTATCTTTATCACTAATTTTCTTTCACTTTTCTCTGTTTCTATCTTTATTTTCTTTATTTCTATCTTTATTATTTATTTTCTTTCACTTCTTTCTTTATTTCTTCTTTATTTTCTCTATTCATCTCTTTATTACTCGTTTTCTTTCACTTCTCTCTCTATTTCTATCGTTACTCCTCCTTTTCCTCCTCCTCCTCCTCCTCCTCCTCCTCCTCCTCCTCCTCCTCCTCCTCCTCCTCCTCCTCCTCCTCCTCCTACGTATCTTTCTCTCCTTTTCTATCTCATGTTTTACGAGTCTTTGTTTTGCTAGATTTTCTTTTTCTTTTTTCTTGTTTTCTTGTTTTTTTTTTGTTATCTTTTTGTGTTCCTGTAATTCTCTTATCCTGCCTTCGTTATTCTTGTATTTTCTTTTCCTCCTCTCCTTCCCCGCGTATTATTCTTGTTTCCTTCTTTATTCTTATTTTCATCTCTCTCTCTCTCTCTCTCTCTCTCTCTCTCTCTCTCTCTCTCTCTCTCTCTCTCTCTCTCTCTCTCTCTTAGGCTTATTAGTTTGTTTCTCTCTCTCTCTCTCTCTCTCTCTCTCTCTCTCTCTCTCTCTCTCTCTCTCTCTCTCTCTCTCTCTCTCTCTCTCTCTCTCTCTCTCTCTCTCTCTCTCTCTCTCTCTCTCTCTCTCTCTCTCTCTCTCTCTCTCTCTCTCTCTCTCTCTCTCTCTCTCTCTCTCTCTCTCTCTCTCTCTCTCTCTCTCTCTCTCTCTCTCTCTCTCTCTCTCTCTCTCTCTCTCTCTCTCTCTCTCTCTCTCTCTCTCTCTCTCTCTCTCTCTCTCTCTCTCTCTCTCTCACACACACACACACACGTTAACTTTCACTCTCCCAAGACATCTAATTCACTGCCAAACTTTACCTCAACATATCCACCAACTCCTCTGCCTTCCTTCTCACTATCTTTATTTCCACCTCTCCTGCCCATTTCCCGGCTTCTCTTCCTTATCTTTTCCCCCCTTAATGGGCCAGAGGGCTACGGGTTCCCATTCTACAGAGCCCAGTAAAGCCCCTTCCTGCCTGAGGTCTTCGGTGTGGCAGTAACTTCAGCTTGTCTGAGGCGAAGGGGGGTACGAGGAGGAGGCGTAACTTTGGCTAAGACTCATGTTGTTGCTAGTAATTGTGTGGTGGTGGTGGTGTTGATGGTGGTGATGGTGGTGGTGGTGCTGTGGAAGCGGAGGAGGTGGAAGAAGAGGAGACATGTGTGATGATGGACTAGATAAACGGATGGAGGAAGAAGAGGAAGAGAAAGAAGAGGAAGGGAAGGAGAAACAGGAAAATAAAAACCGTGTCTCGTATGTGAAACTAAAGGAATTTTGAGGAATAAATGATACTCTTAGAACTCAAAAGAAGGAGAAGAAGGAAGAGGAAGAGGAAGAGGAAGAGAGGAAGAGAGGAAGAGGAAGAGAGGAAGAGGAGGGGCGTAGCAGATGGTTGAAAGCCTCTTTGGCTGTTAAGAGGTTATCTGCTTTAGTATTAGAGAGAGAGAGAGAGAGAGAGAGAGAGAGAGAGAGAGAGAGAGAGAGAGAGAGAGAGAGAGAGAGAGAGAGAGAGTAGATAGACAGACAGACAGACAAACCCCAAGTGGCAAAGGATATAGAAAGAGAGCTTGAAATAGAAGGAAAGAGTGATAAGAGAGAGTGAGTGAGAGAGCGAGAGGGAGAGAGAAAAGAGACACCAGTGGAGGGGAGAGACGAGAGTAAAAGAGAGTGAGTGGGGGAGGAAAGAGAAGAGGTCAAAGAATGTCAGTGAAATCTGAATCATGATACAAAATCTCGAGTGTGTCATCTTTGTAGCTTGCCTCTTTTGTTTTCTCGTTTTTCATCTGTGTTGTGTCTTTCCTCCTTCCTTCCTTCCTTCCTGCCTGCCTGCCTGCCTTCCTTCCTTCCTCCCATCCATGCTTCCTTCCTTCCTTCCTTCCTTCTTTCCTTCCTTTCTTCCTTCCTTTAATTTTTTCACTTCTTTAACAAGTTATCTCTTAAAATTGTCATAAAATTCTATATGTCGTTTTTTTCGTTTAGTTATATTTCTACCAAGGTGGTGATGGTAATAGTAGTAGTAGCAGTAGTAGTAGTAGTAGTAGTAGTAGTAGTAGTAGTAGTAGTAGTAGTGGTGGTAGTATTATTATTATTATTATTATTATTATTATTATTATTATAGTAGTAGTAGTAGTAGTAGTAGTAGTAGTAGTGGTGGTGGTAGTATTATTATTAGTAGTAGTGGTAGGAAGTAAGAAAAGTTTATTGCCAAACTGGAATTACAAACTCATTACAAATTACTGATATTGTGATACATTGGCACGGCCTGTCGACCAGAGACTCCCTGACAGGCAAGTTATCCTAGAAATTGAAAATGCTGCATAGCGTTATTCGGCAACGAGATCAATGACAGTGAAAAACAAAAAGGAATGAAGATATTAATTGCTCAAAGTAATAGTAGTAGTAGTAGTAGTAGTAGTAGTAGTAATAGTAGCAGGATGGTGGTCATTTTTTTCACTCATTCCCATATTTTGCAGTTTTGTTTACTCATTACTGTTTAGAAGCATAATTTCTCTACATTTCCTATTGAGACGGGCGTTGCGAATTACAGGATGAAAACCAGAAACACGAAGACTGACTTAAAGTGAAACCAACGAGTGTAAAGCAATTATGAGGTTTAGGAACACGAACAAACTCATATTTTAGTGTTAGAATCATTCCTAACACATCAAAATTAGATAAAAATATGAGTAAAATTAAGTTATGAGAATATTGAAGTAAATTTGTAAATTGTAGAATGATGAAGAAGGAAAATAATCTTTGAAATGTCTTGGTCTTCATTTTCTGACGTTCCTGTCTTGGCATTTAAATTAATTAGGAGAATAAAAAACAAGAAAAAAAAACGAGAGAGAGAGAGAGAGAGAGAGAGAGAGAGAGAGAGAGAGAGAGAGAGAGAGAGAGAACACACAGCAAAACTCCCACACTTATTAAGAACACACACCAAATATCAACCTAGATAAAAAAAAAAGATAAATAAATAGGAAAAAAATAAAGGATAATTAATTCACAACAAAAGTAGAAAGATCCCAAAATAACCCAAGCATTTCCATTATTCTTCGTCACAGCGGCTATGAGTCATTGTTTGAGAAAGTCCGAAGGTTTGAGGGAATGAATGAAACAAAGAGAGAGAGAGAGAGAGAGAGAGAGAGAGAGAGAGAGAGAGAGAGAGAGAGAGAGAGAGGTGCGGGCTTTGTCGATCGCAGTGTTTTTAAAAAGTTGTGAGAAAGGTTACCTGGTCCTAATGAGGCGTCCTGCTTACCTGAGAAATAAATGAGACGAGTGAAGGGCAGGTGAGAAAGAGAGAGAGAGAGAGAGAGGGGGGAGGAAAAATAAGTAATAGTCTATAAGAGAGCCAAGAAGATAACAAATAAGAAGATTAAGAAGAAAAGAATAAATGAACGTGGAAAGGAAATACAAGAATAGCGAAGGAAAATTAATCGTATTGTCATGAAAAGGAAAGAAGGAAGAGGAGAAAGAGAGGCATAAAAAGAAGAGGATGAGGAAGATATGAGATAAATCAGACAAGTACAAGAGTTGGAAGAATTGTTATGGAATGCTTAAACTTGCTTGAAACTAATTTACCTGCAGTTTTCCATCTCATATTTCTTCTTCTTTCTTCCTCCTCTTCATCCTCCTTCTCCTCTCCTTCCTGCGGGACATTCCAGGGTTTCCGCATCTCATAACTTCACTCAGCAAGGCCCTGACGTGAAACTTTTCCTTTCAACACCAGTTCTTTGATTCTGTTTTCTCTCCGTCTTCGTCACGTCACCTTTACACCGCGACGCCGCCTTAATTTAGCGTTCGAGGGGGTGACGTCACATTCAGCAGGTAGACCCGTGTTAATTAGCACCTGTCCCACATGTAAAACAGCTTTATCGGAAAATTACCTGCCAGCGGACCACACCTGTTTGATGCTACACCTTGAAGCCTTACCTGCCTGCTGGTGGCCGCAGGTGAGGTGAGAGAGCAATATAGGTAGTGCAGATTTGAGTGCTAGACGCCACACCTGTGTATATCATGGTGTGGATTTCATATGGTCGGAAAAGGGGATCGCTTTAACTATCTAATCCCTTCAATACTGGGACACATTTTTAACGTAGAGATTTGTGTACGATTAGATAATTTTATTGACATTAGGAAGGGTCTATGGAGGGCAGAAGATTAATGGCCAGTCCTCACTATTTTAATTCCCCATATAAGTTTCGGAAGCTTCATAAAATCACCAAATAGTAAGCAGAATGAATATGGAAACGCGTCATGGTACTAAAGTGTTTTTTTTTCTTTTTATGTAAGAGAGAACATCGGCCAAGTGAGTTGAAAAAAAAAGACCCACTGAGGTGCCGGTCACTATAGAAGCTATATAGAAATACACTCGCAAGGGGACTCAGTGCTAATTTGTTCCTAAAATTGTATCTGTAAATTTCCCAGAGCCTGAATGAAGTGGTTTAACAGAACAAGGATTAGGAAGGCGGTGGCGTAGTGGATAAGGTGGTGAGCGTGGGATCGGGCAAACGTCCACGCGTAGGTTCGAATCCCACCGCGTACCGCCTTGAAACTTTGCCATTTGCCGAGTTGTTTAAAGTTATGTGCATGTCACCATGAAACCCAGGTTCTAAGTGGCTACACACAAGATGCACATAGATGGTGATATGGGCCCTAATATGGGTACCACTATAAATAAAATTGCCTCCTGGACAACGCTTCCCATACGCTTTAAGTAGACCTGCAGGCGCTATAGGCCATAACATAAAAAAAGACAAATTTATGAACGAGGTAACAGGTGGAAATAAGTAGATACATTTCATGAAAGGAGTGCCACTTGGACGGCTGATGGCTTCTTGCAGCTTCGTACGAGTGCCAGATGTTATAATGATGCCTCAGTCCTGCCATAACAGAGCCAGGAGAGGCGCCCCTTCCGCCTTTAGCTGCGTTTCACTTTCTCTCTCAAAAGGTGAAGTAATAATAAAAGATTCCTACACGCCATAACAGTGCCACGATGCCTCTGTCAACTGGAGAAAATAAAGCTTGGCACGTTTGTAAGAAGTGGATTGAAAGTTTGATGAAATAAAAGGGAAAAAGTGCCAAAAAAATTAAATGTCAATGTGAAAACTATGATTACAAACATTTTCTCTTTCCATCTCCGTCTTTCCCTCTCTCTCTCTCTCTCTCTCTCTCTCTCTCTCTCTCTCTCTCTCTCTCTGCCACACACGCATGATGGTAAAAAAGTGAAAGAGAAGCTGAAAGCTGTAAAGTGTTCTCTAATTGCAATAAAATGGAAATGACTGTATCCACACACACACACACACACACACACACACACACACACACACACACACACACACACACACACACACACACACACACACACACACACACACACACACACACATGTTTGTATATAATTGGAGGGATCATAAAAGATTTGTTTCTACCAGTGTTAGGAAGGGAAATGTTATGTTTCGTATTGGAGAGAGAGAGAGAGAGAGAGAGAGAGAGAGAGAGAGAGAGAGAGAGAGAGAGAGAGAGAGAGAGAGAGAGAGAGAGAGAGAGAGATCCTCTCTCTCTCTCTCTCTCTCTCTCTCTCTCTCTCTCTCTCTCTCTCTCTCTCTCTCTCTCTCTCACTATAAATATCTTTCATCTCTTTTTCTTATTCCCTTTCTTACTGACCATCATTTGTCCTCTCTTTCCTTCCAATTCCTTGTTTCCCTCCTTTCCTCTTTCACTTCCATTTATCCTTCCCCCTTGCCTCTCTCTATATATCTCCCTCTTCCTTATTTCCTCTCTTTCATTCATTCTTGTATTTTTAACCGCCTCCTCTCCCTCTCCCTCTCCCTCTCCCTCTCCCTGTAATACCAACATAAAATCCTCAAGCTTATTCTGTGCTCTTATTTTCATCGTGTTTATGCATCCTTTTTATTCGCTATTTATGCACCAACCAATCAGGAGAAAGAGGCAAAACGCAGCCGACCAATCACAGAGCTAAACAGGTCCCCATGCATCGCTTTGCACCAATCAGCGTGAGCGAGCACACATACACGTAATTAGACCAGCCAACCGGAGGGCAGGACTGATGGGCCCGTGGAGAGAGAGAGAGAGAGAGAGAGAGAGAGAGAGAGAGAGAGAGAGAGAGAGAGATAGGGAGAGGGTGGTAAGGAATGATGTAAGGAAAGAATAAAGAAAGAATAGATAAGAATAGATAAGAGATTTTTCAGAGAGAGAGAGAGAGAGAGAGAATTGTTTACTCAGACCAGGTGTGTGTGGTCATTGATTGGGAATCCATTTTACGGCAACGAAACCTCAATATAACCAACCAAAGCTTCAGGTCATGGGACGGTAGTAGTAGTAGTAGTAGTAGTAGTAGTAGTAGTAGTTGTTGTTGTAGTAGTAGTAGTAGTAGTAGTAGTAGTAGTTTTATTAGTAGTAATTTAAGGGATGTAGTAGAAAAATATGAAGAAGGAGGAAAAAAAAGAGAAGGAGAAGGAGAAGGAGTATCAGAGAAGGAGAGAGAGAGAAGCAAGAGAGAAAGAAGAAAAAAATAACCGCTATTTCCCCAATACAATAAATTTCTTAATCTCTCTCTCTCTCTCTCTCTCTCTCTCTCTCTCTCTCTCTCTCTCTCTCTCTCTCTCTCTCTCTCTCTCTCTCTCTCTCTCTCTCTCTCTCTCTCTCTCTTAGATAGTGCATGTAATCTTAGGCTGTTGTTATCTCTTCAATCTCTCTTCCTTCTCTCCCTTTACTCTTTCTTTCTTCTTTCCTTCTTAGTTTCCTCTCTTCTTCCTCTTCTCTTGTGTTTTCTCTCACTTCTTTTTCTTTCATTGCTTCCTCATTTCCTCTTCTGTTATGTTCTTTTTCCTTTCTCTTCAGTTTCACGCTTTCTTTATTTTCCTTTCCTTCTCCTTTTGTTTTTCTTTCTCTTCCTCTTTCTTCCTCCTTTTTATTCCTTCGTTTGGCTCGTCCTCAGTTTTTTACGTACGCTTTCTTCTTTCTCTCTTTTATGCATTGTTTTTTTCACCTCCTCCTCCTCCTCCTCCTCCTCCTCCTCCTCCTCTCATCATATATTCCTTACATTATCTTCACTGTAACTCATTTATCCCTTCCCTCACTCCTCCCATCTCAACCACCACCACCACCACCACCACCACCACCACCACTCCCCAACTACTCCTTCCTCTCACCCTGCTTTACTTTCCTCCTCCTTCTCCTCCTCCTCCTCCTCCTCCTCCTCCTCCTCCTCCTCCTCCTCCTCCTCCTCCTCCTCCTCTCCCTTATTACCTTGATTGATCGTGGGGGCGTGGCCAGGTACTGAGAGAGAGAGAGAGAGAGAGAGAGAGAGAGAGAGAGAGAGAGAGAGAGAGAGAGAGAGAGAGAGAGAGAGAGAGAGAAGCCGTCACTCCCTTCTCTGTATTCATAGAACGTATTAACTTTATTTATTCACTTTGAGCTCCTGTTTACTCGTCTGCCATTCTTTTGAGGAAATATTAATAAGAGGAAGAGTGAAGCCTTATTACTCCAGTAACTCTTAATGACTTCACTATCATGACGCTTTTCCATATTCATTCTGCTTACTATTTGATGCCTTTATGCACCTTCACAAACTCATGTGGAGGATTAAAATAGTGAACACTGTGGCCATTAATCATCTGACCTCCATAGACCCTTCCTAATGTCAATATAATGGTCTAATCGTACACAAATCTTCAGGTAAAGTTGTGTCCCAGTATTGAAGGGGTTAATGACTTTCTCCCCCCTTCACTTCTTTATAATATTCTCAAGATTTCATGATATTACCTCTATTTTTTTCTTCATTTTTCTATTGTCTTTTATTCAGTTTTTTTTTCCTTCTCTTGTGTTTTAAGTTTTTTATTTTTTTTCTGTATCTGTATTTGTTCTTTAGGTTCCATGATATTACCTTTGTATTTTTTTTTTGTATTTTTTCTTCCTTTCCTGTTATTTTTTCATTCATCCTTTTTCTCTCTCTCTCTAAAGAATTTCACGTTTTCCAGCTCTTTTAATGTTTTCTCTGCTTTCATTTATTCATTCCTGTCATTGTTTTTCATCTTTATTTTACTTTCTTCTTTACATTGCTTCTTAATATCATCAGTTACTCAGACGTACATGTATATCACAGTTTAACCCCCAATAAAAAACAAAGCTACTAACATTTCCATCATTATCTTTTATTTTTCTTTACTTTTTTACTTTACATTCAGTCATGCTAACAGCCATTACTATATATAACTCCACTAACAGCAACATTTTCTAATATTTCTATAATTTTCCTTTATTTTGCTTTACTTTTGTTTAGATTTCCCCTTACCATCAATCATTCACAGCCATCACCTTATCACAACTCAGTAAAGAGGAAAGGTTTCCCTGCGTGGCATTGTGAGCAAGCGAGTGGAGGGTGCTAAGCCACAGAGCACGGCCACGCTGGCTTAGACCGTCTTGCTGGGATTACTGTGACTTATGTTCCTGAGCTCTTTTGGTGTCAGGTGAAAGGAAAGCTGAGCCATTAGTTGCAGGTGAAAAGGAAACGCTCCCAAGTTGTCTTCAAGTGGGATTCGAAGCAAAGATCTGTTTTTTTCCTCTTTTTAATCGGCCGTATTCTTTTGACTAATTCTTTCATATCTGTTAGGAAGACTGCAATTCCAGTGGGCCTTTTTTTTCTAATATAGTTTATTTGCCCTTGCATTAAAAATAAAGAAAAACCACCTTGTTCTCTCAGCACGACAAATTTTGAAGTCCCCAGAGACGATCTTCAACTAGACCCTTTGGAAATAGTGGTGAGAGAGCAAGATGTTTCTGAATACGGGTTTATAAAGACGGCTACTGGCTGAGACCTACAGAAATTTAAATGAAAGAAGTATATAGCCCAGTGAGGTGCCAGTCCCTACAAAAGAGTCAAGAGGATTATTCAAAAGGTGTATTGAAACCTGTCCCTCGAAAGAATTCATCAAAGGAAAGAAGAAATATTAATAAAACAAGGAAATTCAAGTCACAAAAAGGAGGAAATACAGAAGCAGGCAGGGAAATAAGTCATAGAGAAAAGGAGATAGAGAAAAAGGGAAACTCAAATAAGAGAAAAGAGGAAATACAGAAAAAGGAAGGGAAATAAATCATACAAAGGAAATATGGAAGACAGGAAAACTCATATCATAGGAAGGAGGAAATACAGAAGACAGAGAATTTAAAATCATAAGGAAAAATACTAAAAAAAGGGAAACAAATGAAAAGAAGAGAGGAAACATAGAAGACAAGAAAACAAATAAGAGGAAAGAAGAAATACAGAAACAAGAAGGAAATAAGCCATAGGAAAAAAGAAAATAGAGAAACATACAAGAAATTACACAGTTATCAGGAAACTACACTGAAAAAAAAGGGAAACAAATGAAAAGATAGAGGAAAAATAGAAGACAAGAAAAACAAATCAGAGGAAAGAGGAAATATAGAAACAAGAAGGAAATAAGACACACGAAGGAGGAAATAGGGAAAAATACAAGAAATCAGACAGTTATCAATAAATCACACTAAATAAGGGAAACAAATGACAGAAGAGAGGAAAAATAATAAGAAATCAAATCAGAGGAATGAGGAAACACAGAAACAGGAAGAAAATAAGACACACGAAGGAGGAAATAGAGAAACATACAAGAAATTACACAGTTATCAATAAATCACACTAAGAACAACACCACTAGTTTGTGCTCCTCTGTAATTGTCTACCAGTGGCATGTGTGCGTGTGTGTGTGTGTGTGTGTGTACGTGTGTGTGCCTGTGCGTGTGCGTATCGCCTTTACTCACCAAGGAGGAAGGAACACACAAATACACAGGCAGGAACAAGGAGTAATAGAGGTGCTGGTCCTAACGAGGCAATTTGCGGGAACAGCACGGGCCACATTATCTGATCCATAAATAAAGAAGCAGCAGGATATGAATGTATTACTTGGGAGTTTTCTGAAGGAGGGAAAGAGAAAGGTGAATGTTAATCTTACCTATAAATTAATAATATTGACAGGAGGAGAGGGAAGAAGAGAAGAAGGAAGAGGAGGTGGAGTGAATGGTGCAATAGAGAGAGAGAGAGAGAGAGAGAGTGCATGTCTTACCTCCTTCCTCTCTTGGTCTTTTTCCCCTCCCTCCTTCTCTCCCTCTCTCCTTCCCTCCTTCCCTCCTCCCCTCCTTCTCTCCTTCCCTCCCTCCTTCTCTCAGGTTCATTGACCTACCCTAATGTTCCCTCCATGCCTCTTCCTCCTCTCCCTCCCTTTGTACCCTCTTTCCTTTACTCATTTTCTCCCTCCCCCCCTCCCTCCCTCCATCCTTCCCTCCCTCCATTTTACTACTTGTCTGTCTTCCTGGTTTCATTTCTCCTTTGCTGGCAGTATAATTTTCGCCCTTCCTCTTCCCTCTCTCTCTCCCTTTCCCTCTCCCTCTCCCTCTCCCTCTCCCTCTCCCTCTCTCCTTTCCCTTCCCTCATTTTTCTCTCCTGGTTTATATATGTAGCTCTCTCTCTCTCTCTCTCTCTCTCTCTCTCTCTCTCTCTCTCTCTCTCTCTCTCTCTCCCATATTTGCTCATTTTCTTCCTTCTTTGCTTTTTCTCCTTCATTTCCTCTCGTTTTCCTTTTCAGTCTTATATTACCCAGTGCTTCTGTTGATTTCAGGACTTGGACTCGCTTTTCATTGGCGGAGATGAAAGCGGGTTTTTCATTGGTCGAGGGGAAGCGTCTCGGCAGCTAATTAGGGAGAAGGCAGTGCTTTAAGCTGTCCTCCAGAGTTTATATTCTTTTCCATTCAGTCTTGCTACAGAGGTCGTTGGGATGCATGCATGTCGTCCGAGAGAGAGAGAGAGAGAGAGAGAGAGAGAGAGAGAGAGAGAGAGAGTGGATTGATAGATAGGTAGATAGAAAAAAATATATATATTCTTGTAACATTTACTATTTAATATTAAGTTGTTTAATTAAAAGACACGTTAACATTTACTTAATACCGTAAGTGAGAGAGAGAGACTTATTAAAGCCATTAATAACATATATGACACATGAATTCTCTCTCTCTCTCTCTCTCTCTCTCTCTCTCTCTCTCTCTCTCTCTCTCTCTCTCTCTCTCTCTCTCTCTCTCTCTCTCTCTCTCTCTCTCTCTCTCTCTCTCTCTCTCTCTCTCTCTCTCTCTCTCTCTCTCTCTCTCTCTCTCCCTTTCAGGTCTCAAGCACACTAACGTTTCTGTATCTTCCGCAGGTGGGCTGACGAGAAGAGAGAAAAACAGAAGACATCTCACCTGTCTTACCTATCACAGACACGCCAAGCCTCGTATGCCCTCACCTGCTCACCTGTCAGTCCTAAAAAGCCTGTAGCAGCCCCACGAAGCCTGCATGACCTGTATAAGTACGTCAAGCGAAGTCAAGACGAGTCAAGCCAGTGCTCTCTGTTCTACCAAGCTCCATGAAATAATGTGTTGTCTATAGTGAAAACAGACAAGTAGGGAAAGGATAAGGTTGTGAGATAAGACTCGGCTGGTAAACTAGACAGGTAAATTGGACAGGTAGATCGGACAGGTAGACGTTGTTGGGTTGTTGAGAAAGTGTATGTTGTGGTGCTTCTATTCTGTCTAAAAGAATTATTGTGTGTAGTTGCTTATAAAGGAGGAATCACTCATTTCTTCACCGCCTTCTGCAGGAAAAATGTGCATGATTTGAAGGATGGTGCAGCGTCCGAGCCCAGCTGATCCTTTCCTGTGACCCCCAATTAGATATTCTGAGAGGCGCGAGGAAGTGAAGGAAAGTGATGGCGTAACCTGTCTTAAGTGTCCTCTCAGCTTATTTATTCATTCCCGATCTCTCAAAGTGGAAAGGAAAACCATCGCAACATAACCAGTGAAGAGATTTTTTTTTTCTTGTCTTTCTTCTGCCATGTTGAAAAGTTACAAGCCAAGAAGCCAAGAACCGTTCCTGACTTTTACTTTTTGATATAACTTTGTGACAGGAGACATTAATAACTGACTGCATCGGGGAACAAGGCGAGCATTTTCTCCCCCGTTGCCTGAAGGTCACGCGTGTGTGTGTACATGTGGGTATCACCTCATATGTCGTCTCTCTCTCTTGCGGGAGTGGCTCGCAAGAAATAGTGAAGAAATAGGAAAAAGATCCGTGTTTTCTCTGCAGCTTCTAGGGATACAAGACTCTCTCTCTCTCTCTCTCTCTCTCTCTCTCGTATTGACAAGTATTGAAGACGTGCAGACGAAGATGAGAGACGCGGCGGAACACTGAGAGGAGAAACAACAAGAAAAACGAGACAGGAAGGAGAAAGGGAAGGAAAAGGTGGAGGAGGAGGAGGAGAAGGTGGAGAGAGTGGAAAGAGGACATTTATCTCCCCGCTATGCTGTCTTATCTACACACGGATGACAACCACTTCGCAGAGAACACCACCACCATCACCACCACCTCCACCGCTACCACCACCACCACCATCACCTGGATTCCCCAAATGACTTCCAGGAGAGGTGATCTTTCAAGGGTACCGCTGCTGTTTTGAGGACTCCCCTTCTGTCCACGAGCCCGCCATGTGGTCGTCAACCTCCCCCAGTCGCTGTTGTCGTTGTTATTGTTGCCGTGTCCCTGTGTGCGTTAATAGGAAAGTGTGTGATACGTGGTTCGTCTGGGGGTCTACTTAAGCGGTCTAATTACTTACCTGTACACACCTGAGATACGTGTATACATATTGCCACACCTGAAGAGATAAGGAAACACTTACATATACACAAACCTGTGTACATTCGTCTCTCTATACCTTTGTATTTACCTATCTATTTACCTACACACACACACACACACACACACACACACACACACACACACACACACACACACACACACACACACACACACACACACACACACACACACATACAGACATGGCTCCAAGTCTTCTGTATTAAGTGAAGAGACTTGAGTTGTTAGAATTGGAGCGAGAACCCACCTGACCCTGTTCCCATCAGCCCTTCTCCCTCCCTGGACCCTTGATCCGTATCCCGAAGCCCCCAAGAGCACCCACCAACCCTTACCGAGTGACTACAGTACGCCAGTGTTACCAAGTCAGTGCACGAGACACGCTGAAGAGAAAGAAAAAGTGAGGTACCAGAAAAAAGTAGATAAGAGGAAACTACATCAAAAAAGCATAAAAAAAGAGACAAAGAGAGACGGAAAATTACAAAAACCTAAAGAGAGAGAGACAAAAGCGCTGATACTCACACAAAATAATTGTTGGAAATTACAAAACAAAGAAAAATAGAAAGAAAACAAAGAAAAACTCAACCCAACCTAACACAGACAATGCCGGAGAGAAACCAACCCTCACGTAACCTCACCTCCTTTTGACCTTTGACCTCTACGCGATGCCGGGGACAGAGGCAGCGGTGGGGGAGGGGAGCGCTGGATCTGGCCTAACGTTCTCGGCGGTAGAAGGATGGCTGGACGCTCACCCCGAACTCGCTGCCGACTACTTCGTGAGGAAAGCCGAACTGAGCTCCGTCAACAAGTGGCTGGTTGCGCATGGGTTCCTCACAGTGACTCAAGGATCCTCCAGCCGTCGAGGGTCAACTAGTCTCACAGGAAGCCCTTGTAACAGCCCGTCTTCGCCCATTGACAGGTGAGTAAGGAAGGATGCAAGGATGGAAGGAAGGATGGAAGGATAGAAGGAACTGTCTCTAAGTTTTTTTTTTCTCTCTCTCTCTTTCTCTCTCTCTCTCTCTCTCTCTCTCTCTCTCTCTCTCTCTCTCTCTCTCTCTCTCTCTCTCTCTCTCTCTCTCTCTCTCTCTCTCTCTCTCTCTCTGTTTGTGTTTGTGTGTTTGTGTCTGTCTGTCTTTTTCGTTTCTGAATCTCTCTTTCTGAATATGTCTCTCTCTCTCTCTCTCTCTCTCTCTCTCTCTCTCTCTCTCTCTCTCTCTCTCTCTCTCTCTCTCTCTCTCTCTCTCTATCTATCTATCTATCTACGTCCTTTTTTTTATTTATCTATTAATTTTTGCTCTCATATTCCAGCATAATTTTTTTTTCGTCACCTTCCACCACGTTGCTTTATCTCCCAGTGTATTTTATTACCTTGCTTTCGTCTTTCTGATAAAATTACAGCAGGGCATCCAAAATAATAATGCTGTATTTTTTTGCAGTGTAAATATTCATTCATGCAAATCTTCTGCTTGATTTTATGGAGAAGTTTGGAGGAGAAAAACTTACGCGAGAGAGAGAGAGAGAGAGAGAGAGAGAGAGAGAGAGAGAGAGAGAGAGAGAGAGAGAGAGAGAGAGAATAAAGGAAACGTAAGAAAAGGAAAAACAAGAAAAAA
>NC_059274.1:2092500-2097500 GCF_017591435.1 Portunus trituberculatus
ATTGAAATAAAGGCAAGAAAAGCTATCACGTGTCACTAGAGAACATTAGAGAGTATGGATGAAATATAGTATGAATGATAATACTGATAATGCCGCCGCGGAGTGAGTTTAGTGCAGTATAACAAGTGAAGGTGGAGAAGGTTTCATTATTTCTACACTGCATGAACCGAGGAGTTAAATAAAAGAAAGAAAACAACCACGTGTCGTATTTATGAAACACTTCAAATATTCCTCTCGACACAAAATTGGTGATGAATCCTGCACAGCAAACATCATTAAGTTAGCTAATTATATACCTACATATATATTCCACCAATTAACAACTAAAGACCTTACACAAAAAAAAAAAAAGCAACGGCAAAACTTCAAACTAATTTCCACGAAAGAAAAAAAGAAAAACGAAAACGAAAACCGTAACATTCAAAGCTGGAAAAAAACACATTCATTTCCAGGAGCTTAGAGTTGCCGCCACGCTGATGCTCCTTTTGAGAGAGTTTAAGTCCCTGTGAAAAGCGGCTGGAACAGAAAACGTATGTCAAAGCAGAAGAAGGGAAAAAATTTACGTTTGTTACCACCTGTTAGCGGATGAGCGGTTGAAAGCTGCTAGCGTAGGAGGGAGTGAGACTGGGAAGATCTTGCATGTAGAGGTTGAAAGAAACTGCGAAGGTGGAATGAGAGAGACTTGGAAGACATTGACTGTAGTAAACTGAGGAGAGATACTAGGAAGATATTAACCCCTTCAGTACTACGACGCATTTTTACCTTGAGTTTTGGGTGTGATTAGACCATTTTACTTGCATTAGGAAGGCTGTACGGAGGTCAGAAGATAAATGGCCACAGTCGTCACTATTCTGATATCCCCACATAAGTTTCTGAACCTGCGTGAAATCACCAAATAGTAACCAGAATACTCGTAGATATGAAAACACTTCCTAGTACAGTAGGAGTTAAGAGTGCAAAGAAAGACTAAGGGGATTTTAAGCATAGACGAAGAAGAGAGAGAGAGAGAGAGAGAGAGAGAGAGAGAGAGAGAGAGAGAGAGAGAGAGAGAGAGAGAGAGAGAGATTAAATTAAATAACACGAGGGAAGACACGGTTACGCAATTCGGTCACAAAGAGAAAAGTATATTTAACAAGACTGGGCCAAGAGGACGCTATGACCTCTCCGTGTTTGTTTTTATTTATTTATCCAATTAGAGACGAGAAGGGAAGGCTGAGGGGTTGAATAAAATATGAAGGAAAAAATGCTCAGCCTCCGCCACTCAGTAAAAAGGAATAAAAAAACATAAGTAGGTTTTCAAGCACAAATTTAAATGGCCCGTGATTAATTCAAGTTTTGAAAGGTAAACTTGGTTATATATATTTCATCATTGAGCGGAGAAAGAAGAGGGAATTTAGGGAGAGAGAGAGAGAGAGAGAGAGAGAGAGAGAGAGAGAGAGAGAGAGAGAGAGAGAGAGAGAGAGTTATATGCTACACTCAAAGTTGCAGATTGGGTTGACTCTCTCTCTCTCTCTCTCTCTCTCTCTCTCTCTCTCTCTCTCTCTCTCTCTCTCTCTCTCTCATTTTCCTAATATAATGAGCTTAGTACACATGAGTTCACGGCGTCGGGGCGCGTTCAGACACACACACACACACACACACACACACACACACACACACACACACACACACACACACACACACACACACACACACACACACACAACGGAGATACTTTCGCAAACAAGTTAATTAAATATCTCACGAATACCTAATTAACTAGATTATGTTCCACTACAAGAAAGAAAATGATAAAGAAAAGAGACAGACAATAAATCTAACCAGGGCACTCCAATGATGACCTCTAGCTTGACCTCAGCTGACCTACTTCAACCTTGACCTAATACATGTCTGTCTCAGGGATGCCCTGAAGAACGTGGGCAAAAATAACACCTGGACTTTAATTAATCAACGTGCTCACCTGGCTTCGTGTAACCCCCAAAGGACTGACGGCACCTGAGAGAGAGAGAGAGAGAGAGAGAGAGAGAGAGAGAGAGAGAGAGAGAGAGAGAGAGAGAGAGATTTTATGACTTATGGCCTTTTATTTCTGTTTGTGAGAGAAAGTGAAAAATAAAAAAGAGAAAATCAGAAGAAAGAAGCAATGGAAAGGAGTGAGAGAAAAAAACAATAGAAAACCTGAAGATAATGGTATAGAATAATTTAAATGGTGAAATAAAAATAATAACAAAAAGAAAAGTAGAATGATAATGGTGATGGTAAAAAGTGGGAATGGAATGAAAAGTAATTACAAGCGAAAAAAAATTATGTTACTGAGCCGTTACTGACAAAAAATGGGAAAGAATTTAGATGCAAAAGGCGTTATGGTGATATATTATTATTTTGTGTCCATTGGTGTAATGCTATTTGCAGTCATCGGTGTTAATATGATTTCTGGCCATTTTGGTGTTGAGTAATATTGATTATCTGCACCATCACCACATTTACATTGTTATTAACTTGCCACACACCAATTATAAGCTGGACTCATCACTGACGCCACCCACACACCCACCCACCCACCAACCCACGCACGCACACTCTTACCCACATACACACACACACACAAAAAAAAATAAATAAGTAAATAAATAAAAAGCTGCTACAATATACTGGTGGCAGCGGCAGGATTAACACACCTTTTCTCTCTCTCTCTCTCTCTCTCTCTCTCTCTCTCTCTCTCTCTCTCTCTCTCTCTCTCTCTCTCTCTCTCTCTCTCTCTCTCTCTCTCTCTCTCTCTCTCTCTCTCTCTCTCTCTCTCTCTCTCTCTCTCTCTCTCTCACACACACACACACACACACACACAACCCAACATGGAAAATAAACACAGAGGACATTATTAAGCCAAACACAGCACGAATTTGACAAGAAAAAGAAAACTTGTGAACTAAAAGCATAACGCAACCAGATGAACACAGCCACCTGCAAGGACTCACTCACTTTTGTCTTCATCAGAGGGTGGGTACAAAGACTCCAGCGGCACGTGACTATACAACCACGTAAACCAATAAAAAGACAGAGTATACGGTAGGAACAGTCTACCCAGTGCATGGAAAATAGTGCCCCCACCTTCCTGTGTCCCCTTGATCCCCATCCGCCTCACCTGCTCTAATTAATCTTGTTTACCTGGAACTTATAGCTGGTACCTGTTAATTGTTTTCCTCCTGGACGGTAAATTGACGGTATTGGACTGGACTGGACTGTGTGTGTGTGTGTGTGTGTGTGTGTGTGTGTGTGTGTGTGTGTGCTAGAAAAGAAGACAAGACTATGACAATAAGTATCAACTCAGTAATATTATTTCAACACTTAACTTTCTTTTTTGTATTTTATTTCGTTCTGTTTATGCTTGAGTTGCCACGAGGAAAGAATTAAAGCAACAAGCTCATTAGGGGAAGCTCATCACGGCCTCATTGCCAGTTCATTATCAGCCTCGCAGCATCACTCGCCCTGCTGGGAGAAAATCTTGCTATCTGATTAATTACGTCGAAGTGCCCAGCGTTGTTACGTTAATTACGAGTGTGTTAAAAGGAAATGCTGCTTTATTCCTGATTCTAAAAGTGATCAATTATTTTTTTTTACTATCTTTTTTTTTATTCAGGATTCATTCAGTTTATTGGTGTTTTATGTTATGGGTTAATTAAGTGTATTGCTTTTTTATTAATTACGGTGAATTATCTCGAGTGATTAATTCATTACACTGTGGATTACTGTGTTTTTCCTTCATTATAAACTCATGTATCTCCATTCTTTCATTACAATTAATCTACGTACTTAATTCTGTAAAAACAAAAAAATAAAAACATAAAAATAATCTAATACAGTACATGTCACCGTTGTGTTACTACTCCTCACCTGCTGGATGGCCTGAGGAATTCTCACCACAGTCATACCATGCCTTGGCCAGTCAGATGGGAGAGTAGCGCTCAGTAACACTTATTAATACCTTCTTTGCTTGTTCACGGGTGGCAAAACTATATAGATCCGTGACGCTGATGTCTGGCTGCAGAGATGCTTTGGGCTTCTACTCGTATCTTTTTTATTTACAAAGGCCACTGAGATTACTGAGTTTTCAAGGATGTTTTACTTATTGATAATGCTAAAACTTTGCTAAAATCATCACTTCAATTATAAAAACATCATTGAAAACTCCAAATTAATTTTACTAGAGCCTGTTAAAAGTATCCCACACATTCTAAAACTTTTGAGAATGCTGACCTGAATATTGTGACGAAAATTATGACTCCAAACTCTTCCTTCACTCTGTCCTCTGTCACTCTCTTGCCAAATAATGTGATTGTCAGTATCTTTTTTCCCGAAACTGGCGTCCCTACCTCGACTTCTTAAATCTCTGTCGATCATTCCAATCTGGTGTTTAATTGTTAATTGCTTACGCGTATACACCCCATGTTTTTATCTAGCCCAATCCACATTATAGTTAACGCTAACCTTAATACCTCTAGTCCTCTTCTTTATTTTCTTTCATTTTTATGTGTATTCTCTTTATCTTTTTTTTCCCTTTATTACCGCCTTCTCTTCTTCCTTTTCCTTCTTCTCCTCCTTCTCCATCTCCTCTTCCTCCTCCTCCTCCTCCTCCTCCTCCTGCTGCTGGTGTCCGAGAGCCAAAAGGACATCATAACCCATGCTTCCGTTCCTGTTCTTGAGTTCAGTGAAGAAAAACGTTCGCCACTTCCTCCCTCGTCAGCCAATCAGACACCAACTCTCTCAGATGTTTCCCTCGCTGTGATTGGCTGAAAAAGGAGCGTCCGGCGAACAGTTTACTTGCTGAAGGTACTATTGGTCGTCCTCCTCATGTCCTCACTCCTCATTGGTCGATGAGTGTCCCGGTGTGTCCTCTGATTGGTGGATTAATGTGTACCCCTTTTTTGTGTTATTTGATAGGTTATTTGGTAGAGGTGGGTGTTTAGTATGCATTGTGTGTGTGTGTGTGTGTGTGTGTGTGTGTG